>NC_058130.1:599643967-599652724 GCF_016433145.1 Gracilinanus agilis | reverse complement strand
AGAAAGAAAGAAAGAAAGAAAGAAAGAAAGAAAGAAAGAAAGAAAGAAAGAAAAAAAGAAAGAGAGGGAGGGAGGAAGGGAGGAAGGAAGAAAGGGAGGGAGGAAGGAAGGAAGGAAAAGAAAGAAAGAAAGAAAGAAAGAGGAAAGGAGGAATGGGGAAAGGAAATAAGGAAGAAAAATATTAAACATTTTCAAATCATGGGCTCCTTTAGTGTTTCGTGAAGCCTATGAACCCTTCTCTAAATATATATATATTTAAATACATAAAATAAACTATATAAGATTGAAAAGGAAATCGATTATATTGAAAAAACCATTGTAAAAAATTCCAGAAAATAAATTCTCTTCTATCTTAGAGGGAGTAGGGAGCCACTGAAGATCACTTAAACAAAGGAGTGACATGGGATCAGAGCAATGCATTAGAAAAGTTCTTTTGGAAGATAGGAGAAGGATGCATTAGACAATGAAGAGCCTAGAAGCAGGAAACCAGGGTATGTTTTATAATAGTCTAGGAGAGAGATGATATGGGCCCAAGGCTAGGCTGATATTTAATAACTGACTCTAGAGAGGAAAAAAAACATAGCCCTACAAACTTTTAAGTTTAATATTGTTAACATTTTTCTCTATCACTACATAATCAATAAAACAAAACATCAAGCCCCCTGATTAGCTGCTTTTGTGGAAGAATAAATGAATTAACAATTTTAGCAATATTAAAATTTAACAATTTGGTCTTGGGGTCAGCTGGAGCTTCAGTAAGCCCCTGGGTAGTCCTGAAATTGGGCTGTGGCAGTGAATGGAGAGAAGGAAAAGAATACAAAAAAGTATGACAACTTTTTGCAGTTATATCCAACTCTTTGTGATTTCATTTGGGGTTTTCTTGGCAAAGATACTGGAATGGTTCACCATTTCCTTCTCCAGTTTATTTTTCAGAAGAGGAAACTGAGGCAAACAAGGTAAAATGGCTTCCCAAGGATCACATAGCTACTAGGTATCTGAGTGGAATTTGAACTTAGGTGTTTCTTACTCTAGGCCCCATACTCTATCTATATCCACCTAGTTTCCTAAGTGGGATGGAAACTATTCAACTCTTTGTCAAGGGAAAAGTAAAGGAAAACTGAGATTTGGAAGTGAATGATATGGGAAGATAGTGTGGCATGATGTAGTTTGATTTTACCCAACACCTACATCCTTTGATTTGCTTTTTGGGTTATTTCTAAGTCTTGGATAAATGACCTATATAGATAATTTTTGGTTGCTTCGATTTCAAAATTGAGTTTCCATTTTCAATTCTTTTGGCTTCTCCATTGTAGCAATAAAGTTGACAAAAAATGAAAAGTAAGAAGGCTTTCAGAAGAAAATAGACTATCATCTTTAAAAATGGAATATTACTCAGACTGGAAGGAAAAGCATTTGCTTAAATTTATCCCTTCTGAGGATGAGTTACACAGATAATTCTTACTCTAGGATGTGTATGGATATAATATAATGATTTGTGTGTGAGAAGTCAGAACTTCCTGGTCTCAAGTGCCCAAGTGTTCTGAAGAAAAGTATGCTGCTCTATTTTAGAGAAATATTACAATAAGTGATATAGAATTCGGTGCTTATATGAACTCTGTCTTGCATTGAGAGGGGAGAGGCTCAAAGAATCCCATACATTCATATTTATGGGTAATAGTTCTATTTATGTTATCAAAAATAATCTTGGGAAAACAAAATTACAAAAGAAGTAAAGTTTGTCTTCAGATCTCATGTCTCTTTCTGTGTCTAACTCCTCACTTCATCCCTTTTCCAGCAGTTAAACCTTCATAATCTCTTCCTCTTACATTCTGTTGTTTCTAATGGATACAGAGACAAAAAATAAATAACTTTTGGTAAAACTCACAGCTAGAATGGAATCTTGTTGGTGGAACCTCACCTAGCAGCCAACAGAAGTGTGCAGGGAGAGGAGAGGCTATTAGGAGGTAGGGGGGATTAAGTATCTTCCAAGAACTCTTTAACTCTCCGTGTGACTAGTCACTTATTTTGCCCATTTGTAAGGCTGGTCCATGATTAATGGGCATGATTAATGGGCATCAAGAGCATGAAATGTCGCTTCTCCACTGCAAGGGGCAGTGAGTTGGCCTAAGTAGATACTCAGTAAATAATTGCAATGTTAATTCAGGTCATTTGTCATTCCTCCCTCTTCCCTCCCCAGGAAATAAATAAATAAGCGGGTAGTGTGATTTAGTGTCTTCAAGAAATGGGAATGAATAACTTGTTTTAATTGCATTGAGAAATAGACCCAAATAAGAGATTATGGAGAGCCAAGCATGAGTTATTGATCTCACATACACTTAGAATTCCAGAGAATGCCAAAAACTTTAAAGAAACAGAAACAAGTCAAACAAAACCTTCTGGGTGAATCTCAGGATAAGCTAAAAACAACCGAAGCAGGAGGTTACCTTCCTCCTTCTTTTCGGTTTTCCTCATTGTTCTAACTTGCAAATATCTCATGTGTGACTCTAACATTCTTCTGTGTCTATGTACTTGGAAGCTATCTGAGGCTATCAGCCCTGCTTTTGAAGGTATGAGTCAGTATCCATATCCTTCTCATCAATAACAACAACAAACATTTCTTCACCAGCTCCTGTGTGGGTGTTGTGTTAGGTGTTTATACAAAAAAAAAGTATAATTTCTGAATTAAATAAATCTTGCAAGAATACATCCAAGAAAATGTAAAATAAAAGAGTCCTTTAGCTTCCTTGGAAGAATTATAAATGGACTAGATGTTGATACAGCCTAGACAGGACTGGGTTTTATCAACAGGATTTAAGAACCTGGAACAGTTTGTAAGAGGACACTCCAGGGTCGTCTGGACTGAGGAAAGCCTTCCCATTATTGTGGAGCAAAAAGTTATTATATAAATGGGGTTGGAAGAAGGAATTGATGAAGATCTTTGTAACTAAGTCCTCGCTATGGCATCCAAATACTGGTGGCCCACCCTTTTTGGCTTTGAATGCTTTGGGGTAGCTACTAGAACCCCAGCTCAAAACTTGTTGCAAAGGGATGGCAGGTCATCTCTCAATAACTGCAGGATTATTTGCCTTTCAGTAATAGAACAGACTTCCAATTGACTTTGAGGGAAAGGAATTTCACAATATAGAAGTGAGATGTGCTCATTCCCAGGCTGCCAAGACCTTTGAAGGTAACATTGGAAAGGTATTAAGCTTCTTCACTGGCTTTGACACAAAAACTTGGTTTATTTCAGAGATTCCCAGATTTAACAAGATAGCTGTCACTAGATTGTAAGGTCCTTGAGGTCATGGACTATTCTTTACCTCTTTTGGCAGCCCTAGGGCTTAACACACAATGCCTGGCACAAACAAAGTAGTTGCTTAATGTTATTGTTATCTATTATATCTATTATTATCTATTATAATCTATTAGTTGATTGATTGATATTATGCTCAGCATGCATTATTTTCATGGCTTTTCCCCCCTTCCCTGTATTATTCTTGTGCCTAGAATGAGAAACACTTTGTGATGCAATGAAAATAGGGACTGGGTTTGCAGTTAGATGACCTGAGTTCAAATTCTGAGTTTGTCACTCATTGGATATGTGCTCTTAGATAAGATACTTTATTTTTCTGGACCTCAATTTCCTCAACTGTAAAATGGAGAGTTTGAACTTAAAGTCTTTGAAAGACTTTTCTGTCTCTAAAACTATGGTCTTGATCAATTAACTTCACTTAGGGACAGATACCCAAAGCCCTTGTGTTACTTCATTGCTGATTAGTTTCCTTCCCTTACTCCTTTATCATCTTGATTTCTGTAGTCTTCATGTGACTATTCCTTTCCTACTTTCCATCTCCATCTCATGCTGGTAAATGGTTTAACAATCAGCTTTTGCAATAGTCAGGGCACATTTTAAAGTGTAATCTTTATTTTTACCATTTTCTCCATCAGTTTCTCAAGTCTGGACAATCAACAAAATGATTACTCAAGACATGATCTGCCACAAATCTAACAACTGGTTCTCAAAAGCCAGATAGCTCGAGTACACTCCTGTCCCCCTCCCTTTATTAACCTGTACCAGTCTAATCTCATTCTCTCATATCTTTTTGTTTTAATCCAAAGGGTTTTTATTTTTTCCCTGTTATTGACTCCAGTGCCTAAAGACCCTTTCTAATGTTTCTAAATGAATAAACTAAAATATATATTATTATAAAAAGAAACCAATTATATTGAGATACATTAATCTTTTTTTGAAAGCAAGTTCACATATCCATAGGTTAAGAACCTCCATCTTGACCTGAAGTAATTTCTCTGATTCTCGAACAGGGGAGTAGAAATGAGATTCTGAGGCAAGGAAATCTTGGTCAGGATTGGCCAAGACCAATCCTCTGCCTCTTCTCTCTATTAATTTTTCAAAGTCAAGGTGCATATATATAGTGTACAAATTTTAGACTATTCTGACAGCTAGAAGTAGGAGATCCTGGAGAGTGTGAAGGATTGGTAGATGAGGATTACAAAGAAAGGTTAAAGAAAATGAGATAATTTAGGTTAGCAAAGAAAAAACTAAAAAAGGAATCAATATTGATCATTAAGTGGGAACCAAAGCTGTTTAGTGGAAAGAGAAGGAATGTGAGTCAGGGGACCCAGATTCTATTTGGGATGCTGCCTCTAATTAGTTGTATACTATTGGACAGTTTTACGTTTCTGAGCCTTGGTTTTCTTATCTGAAAAGTGAACTTTGTCAGAACTAACCACAGTATGTTCTATGGGATATATAGTATTTCTAGAAAATGTCAATCTTAGTGCATCTTATAGACTGGCATGTATTTGGGCAATAATTTGTAGAGCTCAGAAGTATGTCCTGGAGTCAGGAAGACCTGATTTCAAATCTAGCCTCAGACACTTATGAGCTGTATGACCTTGGACAGGTCACTTTATTTATTTTTTATTTTTCCCCTTTGCACTCCACCTGAAACATGGAGAAAAAGAGAATAATAAGAGAAAGGAGAGATCCTACAAGTCTCATAATTCACTTACACAAACATTTGTCATGAAGACACCCACTCAGGAACAATCTTTCCCAAAGTGGCAAGCAATTGGGAAGATTCCGATAGGAAATTAGTGGGCTAAATCTGTAGGTTGTCATCATGGCTTGATTTCTTTAGATTTATTCTGTGTCTTGGCTCTGGAACAGTTCAAGGCCCTGTTGTATACCATAAACATGCTTGGGAGAACTCAGACATGCCACATAAGTTGGTTACTGCCTTCTCTGGAATAAAACCACACACATAACAATAATGGGGATGGGACAGAAAGCCCAGACTATCTCAACTTAGTTGTTGCAAACATCTTATAGGCGAAACTGGTTATCCATCACCCCATTCTCCCACACACTGCATTAAACTTGTATAGATATACTGGTCTAATGGTAACATGAGCAGCTAGGTGGCTCAGTGGATAGAGCTCTGAGCCCAGAGTCAGGAAGATCTGAGTTTGAATCTGGCCTCAGACTTTAACTGTATAATTCTGGGCAAATCTCTTAACCTCCATTTGCCTTGATTCGCTAGAGAAGGAAATCACAAATTATTTGATTATCTTTGCCAAGGAAATCCCACAAATAGCACTGGCAAGCTATGGTATACCAAGTCACAAAGAGTCAATCAGGACTGAAAATCCTGACTGAAAATCAGGACAGCAAAATGATAATATACTAGCTCTGAGAATAGTGCCAAACTAATTTAAATGCCTTCTCATTCTCTGATTCAAGAACAGATATAGTTCCTGAAACTCATAGCCCCATGGGTATTTATTCCTCTGCCCTTCAACTTTCTGCTTGATCCAGTGGTAATTCTGACCTCTCACTAGAGGTCTGTGCTTTTGAAAATGAAACTCAGAATTTTTGCTTTCCATCAATATATTTCATAACTCAAAGTGTTATGTGGCCAAATTAATTTGGGAAACGCTAATTGAGATATCTAAAGTTCTCTTCATTTAAAAAATTCCATTATTTTATTTCTATAGCTCTTGGTCTGAGTATTGTTTCATTTCCCACTGGGTATAAAATAGGTTTTGTTTTGTTTTCAAGTTGCCACAATGAAGATAGAGGCTTAGATTTAAAGTAGGACTTTCCTGAAAAATGTTACTCATTGAAATAATGGAACTACAAGGAACTTCTAAATAACTGCTTAATTTTATAGACTAATAACTTAACAATATCTATGCTGTGGTGGTTGTAAGGCCTAGAGTGGCATTTGTGGCGTTTGATTTTGGTTTTTAGTATGTAGAAGGATCTGAATTTTTGTCATGGATAAATGTTAAAAATCAGTAATTTTTGTTGCTGGCAGGCCTGCTTATCAAGACTGGAATGTAAAGCAAGGCTGAAAGTACAAATCTACTGACTTCCTATAGTCCTTTTGTCCTTCCCCCAAGGCTTAATTGCTTGCTAATCAGGCATCTGAAGGGAGGCGTCACCCTAGCAGGCTGGTACCCCGGCTCTTCTATGATTTTGTTGGTTAGAGGCTCTAAAATGTCCTTTGTGAACAAAGACTAATAATTAGGAATTAAAAGGAATTCTCTAACTACATGTCAGATAGTTGGTTGGGGTCAGGGACTTAGGATCAGCACTTGAGGAAAAGGCATCAAAATAAAAGATTTATTTTAGAGTGGGGGCTTCTGCCAGCCATTGCTTGTTACCTGGCTAGATATGGTGGTTTCTAGTCATTTAAAGAGCTTTAGGTTTCCCTTGGCAAGCTTACTATCTGAATATTTGGTAGTAGTGAGCAAAAGATGGTTCCAAGAAGCTCAAGACCAGCAAATTAAGGTAAGAGCAGCTCAGCAACCATGACCTCTCAGCCAAGAGTAAAGGCACAATTTAAACCAGAGGAATTGCGACAAAGAAAAGAGATGTAGTATTCAGTAGAGATGATATGACATTCAGTGGAGAGCCATGATATGGCAGCCAGCCTAGACCAGCGTATTAATATCACTAAAGGACACCAAAGGCTCTAATATCAGACGTGTTGAGTTGCCCTTGACCTAAATGCACCCTTATATAAATGTCCTCCACAAGTATTCCATGATCAAGTATCTTAACTGCTTGTGTGTGCCCTCTCCTGTCAGTGGTATGGAAACTTGTGAAAGGGTGTACCCCAAATTTTTGTGGAGAAAATTTTAATTAATTTTTTTTGCCTTGTACCAAAGTGCCCTGTGTCATTGGGGGAAAAAAGTAAACAACCTATCAATGGAGGCTTATAAACTATAGATTTGAATGCATGCTGCCCCACAAAGGACTTCATTTCTGGAATAGCTTCTACAAACCCAAACAGGAAGAGAAGGGAATAAGCAACTGTATTAGTGCCTCCTAAGTGCCAAGTACTGTGCTAAGACTCTTTGGTATATATATAAAATCTAGTGCTCACAATAACCTTGTGAAGTAGGTTGTGTTATCCCCATTTTATAGTTGAGGAAATGGAAGCAAACAGAAGTGAAGGGTCTTGCCAAAAACCACACATTTAGGAAATTATCTGGATTCAGATTTGAACTCATGTCTTCCTCTACAGATCTAGTGCTCTGTCCACTGCACCCCCTAACTGCCTTCATGTGAGTTGGATTCTGGGTGCTATAAGTAAAAAAAAATTTCAACTGTTTCAGGACATTTAGACTGTTCTCTTTTCATTTAAATCTGTTCCACACTTGGAAGGATTGACTAAATAACTCTTAGCGTACTAAACAACTCTAAGAGACTACAGAGTTCTCATTTCAGTTCCAGCGTACAAAAAAGATAGGTATCACCTAATTAATTTCACACAGATATAAAAATATCTGTGTGAATATATATGTATGTATGTATGTATGTATGTGTGTATGTATATAGTACAGTCACCAGGCCCTTTGTTTAAATATTGAATCTGCTCTCTTCCTCCAAGCCTATTTCTAATAGTACCTTGTCACAATTTCTCTTCATAGTCTCAAGAGGAGTATTCATCAAAAGCTAGTCTAGAGGGCAGCTAGGTGGCTCAGTGGATTGAGAGTCAAGTCTATGGATGGGAGGTCCTGGGTTCAAATCTGTATTCAGATACTTCCTAGTCATGCAACTTTGGACAAGTCACTTGAGGTCCATTGCTTAGTACTTGTCAGTCTTCTTCCTTGGAACTAATACATAGTATTGACTATAAGACAAAAGGTAAAGTTTTATTTAAGTTAAAAAAAAAGTTAGTCTAAACCCCAATGGTTGAGATTTATGGACCCATATTTTCAGGGTTATTGCATTTTTACTAGTTCTCTTGCCAAAAAGCTAAATATTTAGAAATCAGAGAACATACCCTACTGCCAAGTTATAGTCATTTAAATGAAGGTCATATTTGGGGTCTGATCTATTAGACAACATCCTTTCAAAAGATCATGTCCAAACTTCCCATGTGTTATTAGGGCTGAGTGTTTAGAATGCTCTCTTCTTTCCTCCCTCTCCCCCCAACTCTGCAACCCATCCTTTGAGATTAGAATCAGCTGGACTTCTCGATGGATACCTTAATGTTGCTAGAGCTCGGATGGTACCTCCCCACCTCCTTTCTGATCTATTGTAGATACAATCCTCCTTTTATATGACAGGAAAAGTCTTCCTGATCTTACTTATAAAAGTGGGTCACCAAGCAGTGCTAGCTTTCCCATTTCTGGGGAATATTTAATTCTTTTCACATTCTTTTCTGGTAGTTCATTTGAAAGAGAGAGAGAGAGAGAGAGAGAGAGAGAGAGAGAGAGAGA
>NC_058130.1:599477589-599643872 GCF_016433145.1 Gracilinanus agilis | reverse complement strand
TATAAGAGACAGGAGAGAGAGAGAGAGAGAGAGAGAGAGAGAGAGAGAGAGAGAGAGTCCTCTTTTGGCATATGAAGAACACCATAACCTGCTATCCTCTTTGCCCCTTAGAAATAGTCAAAAAGAACCAAGCCAAGGACTGAATCAAAGAACTGACAGCACCCTGTCCTAAAATGACCTAGGAATAGCTAATTATCACCTTCCTTCTAATTGGACTGTTTAGGAATGTCCCTAATAAACCTCTCTAAACTTTGTCCCACTCTTCCCCACTGCCATACACAGGCAATGATGTCTATTTAGGGTCTCCCTTCTCTTCCCTCTGCCTCCCTCACCCTCAAGCCCCATCTGAAGATCCCAGAGGAGGTTTTCTACTAGTGATGAATACTGGAACCCAGAAAAAAAAAGCACAAATTGATTTTGCAAGCAGTAAGTGACTGGCTTTCTCGATACAGCTGCTTTCTTCATTAGAAAACTAAAAATAGCCTTGATCATAGCAAGCTGGTTTCACTTTAAGCTTTCTGCCACATCCATTTGTATATTCCATTCAGGGTTTCTGTGTGTCTATGACACCGTGATACTATTTCAGACTTAAAGTACATTGAAGAAAATGCTTCTTTCCCTCCCCCCATGTTCACTACAGATGTCCCGTAATGTCCAATACTGTTTTATGTTTGGGGAACTCACGGGAGTCTTCTGGCATTCTTACCCATTCCCATCTGCTCCCCTGATTTCTGGAAAAATAAACATCATACAAATTGCTAGCAAAAATTCAAAATTAATAGTTTCTCAAGGAAACAGTTGGTTACATTTGTGGCTTTCTGTGGAGAGCTCATAAAACCATGTGTCCAGTTATCTGGATAAATGATGGATACTACCTGTCAGAATCTCTTTTTGGTCTAGTTTGAACAGAGAATTAGTTCCTTTAGAGCTGGCTATCTTTGGAGCTTCTGGTAAAGACAATTTCTAATGTGATCCTAATAATAGTGAAGGAAACCAATATGGAGGATCTCCATGACATGATTTCCCTTGGCAGTACTTCCCCTGGGCAGAGCAAGTCGAGTCTTCCACTCCAATGTGGGAGGTCGATCTATCATGCCCATTCTTCATCACAACTTTCCTTGAGTTTGACGAACAGGATGTGACATTCCCCTTTTCCATCATGGGAAGGGGGTAGAGTTGGAGTTGAGTAAAGGAAAATAAACATTTTGGGTTGCATACTTTTATGAAAGATACATTTGTAAGGATTATAATTAAAATGGAGAAAATCAATGTGGCATGGTGGAAAGACCCAGCCTAGTTGAAGTCTTACCACATTATTTGCTAATGGTGTGGCAAAAAGGAAGTCACTCAACTTTGTGATGCTTACAGAAGCATTCCCAAACTACTTTATCTGCATTGTTTAAGGAATTTTTCATACTGAGAGTTTCCTATCATCAAAAAAATAAAAAACTAAAATAAAAAATGAAGCTTCTTGGAGGACAGAGAAGACCTTAAGTGGAAGTGACTGGTAGAAAAACAAAAGACAACACTAAAACAGAAAAATCAAGCTTCTCGTAAAAACAAACAAACAAACAAAAAGCAAACTTTAACTCAGTCATGGTTCATATACCACCAGAATGCAAAGCTTGTTTTAATGGCTTCATAGAACTGAAAATGCTGAAGATGTGAGCTAATGTTGCTATGGGAACTTTCGCATTTCTCAATTATGGTACTTTTATTTTAAATCTGCAAACTGAGTCTCACATTAGCATTCTTTTTTTGCATTCAGTTTCTAACTGGTCTCTTAAAAAAGATAAAAGGAGAAAACTGCATTATCACACCAGTGTTTTTAATAAGTTTGTAGTCTAAGAAGTGGGTAGCTGGTGATCTTTTCTCCATCCATTGTAATTATAAGAAAAGCTTTAAATAGTGACCATGCCTGAAAATGGCCTCATTTTCAAATATCATTAACACAGAGTTGACAGGTTTTGGTTTTCAAAATTTGTAGACATTTGCCTTTCTCTCCAGGGTCTAACTAAATTAGTAGTCCAGAATTGGAGAGAATATTCCTCTATTTCAACAAGTTTATCCATAGAACCATACCCAAATTCAATCAATAGCTAAAGATATCTTCATGCCTTGCCCTTAGTTTCAAGTGCCCCAGCATACCATGCCAACCTTGTGAACCTAAAGTCATGTGAAGCGAACGGAGTTGGAGAAATCATTGCTTAAGTGACATTCCAAAAGGATGAGTATCTATTTAATCTTGGTGATCAATCCCGTTTAACTAGTGGGCAAACATCTGTCACATATCCCCTCCTCCCCCTCTCCTTGTTCTTCAATAAATGCATCTGTGATAGAGGGATAAAATTAGAACTAGGTGCCGAGAAATAAATGCTGCTCTATAGCAGAGCCAGAAGGAGTCTCGGCAGCCGTGTTTCCCAAACAGTGGATTCCCATGGTTTGGTGTGTTGAGAAGAGGCTTGAGTTGTGTCAGAGCAAACTAGTGAACCCGAGTCCCAGCTTAAATTCTGTTCACTCCCTTTGTTGTTTCATCTACATTTCCATCACCCCTTTTCCCCCCTCTATTTCCAGCCTATATTATTATTGTTGAGCATAGGCATCGCTGGCCTTTTCCACTAAAGGATCTGCGTTTGCTTTTCCTGATGTAAAAACAGCCTTGAGATAAAGAGGAGGTTGTTAAAAGTATGATATGGGGGGAAATGGGGTCAGGGAAGAAGCTGCCAGTAGATGAGAAGGGTTTTGGTATAAGGATTAGAACAAGAGGCTTGTTGTCAGCATCTTTCTCAACAAATTCATAAGCAAACATTTATTAACTCCTACTGTATACCAGACACTGTGCTAAGTGCTGGGCATGCAAAAAGAGGCAAAAGATAGTCCCTGCCCTCAAAGAGGTGACACTCTAATCTGATCATTGATATAACTCTCCATGAAGTAAGGGCTGGATGATTGGTGTTTATTTACCATCTTTACATCAGCAGAAATGGATGAACTTGGGCAAATTGCTGTTTCAGGAACTAAGCTGTAAAACTAGAGGCTATCTAAGGTCCCTTCTAGATCTAATCTATGATTCTGTGTCTTCCTCCTACTCCATATGAAAGTAGCAATCACAAATCAAGTTCTTTTGAGTGTTTTATTAGAAAATCACTCTGAAAAGTCAGAGTCATATTACTCAAACCTAAAACTCTAATGAGGTTCATGGAGAAAAAAAAAAAAAAGCAAACAACCAAAACTCTTTTAATTCAGAGTTTTAAAAAGAGAAAAGAATTATCGCCCACTTCTGCACTTCCTGCTTTTGGCAGAGACTAGAAGTGGAAATCTGAAAACACTGTGAGACAGTCTGTTCTCATGGTATTTCTAGCTGAGAACAGGAAGGAGGGGAAATCTCATAAGAGTGAGAGAGCCTGTTTTTCAGTGATTAGCTGGCCAAAGAAGTTTCACTGGGCAACCAAACTCAACAGTACCTTTAAAAGTATTGGAATTCTTTGCCTCTACTTGGTCAATATAGATAAGTTCTATCGTGACTACTTACAAACATTTAATGGGTGCCTATTTTGTGCAAGGCACTGTGCTAAGTACAGGTATACATAAGTATGAGACATGGTCCCTTTGACATCAAGAAATTTATGCTTTAGCTAGGCAGAGGAGATATGTGCAAATGAAAATATAATTATAGCACAAGACTGCATTTACAGAGTACTAAATGAATGGAATGGATATGATCTCCTGCAGTTCAGAGGTAGGACTCTTATTCTGCCACTGAGAATATTCATTTTCTGAGTAATAAAGAAGGAAAGAACAAATTCAAACTCACAATGGAAAAAGATATGAATTTGGAGTCTAAGTTGGCTGTCAGTGATTACTACTTGTTACCCATATGACCTTGGGTGAATCACTTTCCTCCCTAGGGCTCTATTTCCAAGTCTATAAAATGAAAGATTTAGACTAAATGATCTCTCAGGATCTTTCTAGGTCTAGCTCCTGTGATTCAAAAACCCAATGGGGCCACATATTTTTTTAGTGGAATTTTTCTTCATAGTTTATTACATTATAAAAACAATACTATGGTATTCTCTTTAAAAATCCTTGAATAAATAATCCTTTAAACATGTAAGATAGTTTATTATATGATTTAATTTAAATCTATTTTAACATTTTAATATGAAATTAAAATATAAAAATGTCATGAATACTACTAAATTTTTATTTTTGGACTATAAATAGGACTCGCAAAGTTATAAAGTGATTAGAAAATGCAACTATTTAATCAATTGTAAATTGACTGAAATAATACTTAAACACCTAAAGGCAACATAAAGGTGGCCTTTCTAGCAACACAGAAAGGGCTCATATTCTCTCCAAAGGTACCAGCAAAATATAAAGAGTAGCCTACCTCAACTAGATATTTATTGCTGGCAGAGCATTGGAAGGTATTGCCTCCACAGTTTCAGCAAGCACTCTAGAGAATTCCTTAAACCTCTTCTGCTCTACTTCTAGCTCCACACATTCTCTCAAAGAGCCAAGCTAATTGTTGTAATAATATATTCAGAGTTAGGACCAACTTACTTTGTGTGGTAATCAAAAAATCTCCACTGCAACAAAAATACAGGCAGTCCTTGTATATTACAGTCTTCCTTCCTGGAAAAGTCACTGCAAGTCAATACGATACATCTATAGACTTTTATCTATGTCTACAATTTTTCCATAAAGGAAATGAACAAATAGAAAACCATTTTGAAACTACTTAATTAAGACACAAATTATGTACTTGTAGGTTGTATAAAACTTACCAAACAATGTCAATTAAACAAAAAAAATAAATCACATAAAATATTTATAAATAATAGATAGTTTATTATAGAATGCTTTTATTTCCTTTTTTAATTTTAAGAAATTATTTTATGTTTCAGAAAGTCTGCTTTCTTGAGCTGATATCCCATCAGTACAAGCTTCTTTACTTTACACCATAATGCTAGATAAGACCTGTCTTCTTTCAAAATACAAGAATCAATTTTTAATTGTATTTAATTTTCTTGTCCTTTGACCCTTTACCAAACTGTAGCTTCCTAATGTCTCCAAACTTCAGAGCTTTGTCTTGAATGATAGCAAAACCCAAGGACACAAAGCATTTCTGAATTTGAGTTTGATCTTGAATTTATAAGATTTAAAGTCTAACCATTTTATCTACCAGTTATCTATATTACTTTAAAATAGTATAATATAACTGATGTTGAAGCACTGCACTGCCTTTTTATTATCTGTTTAAAGGATTAAATTATTAATTTTAAAAGTATTATATATTTATTTTTATTTATTTATAAATATATATTTATATATTTATCATATATTAATGATTATTAAATTTTAAAAGGACTGATGGTAAAGTGTGACTATAAAGTAATCAGACTGATGGCCTCTCCCCTAAAAAACATATTAGATTTCATGTGACCAAATGAATGTTGTACCTTAAAAAGTGTTTCAGAATTATTTTCAGAGCCAAAAGTGCTATTGAGGCCAAATTTTTCATAAAGGTGGTAAGAATTCAAGGCTGCTAGTGAGAATGAGAAAAAGTCTAGAGTGAATTGAGTGAGGAATGAACTAAGCCTGGCTGGTACCTCTCATATAGATCATGGAGATGTAGGTTGGGGACTCAGTAATTAGAAAAGGAGACTGAAGGACAGAAATAAGTAGAGTGGGAAAACTACTGACTAGGAGATTAAAAAAAAATAGAGAATGGGTTGAACCAGGAGTGAATAGGTATTTCCTTTCCTGATCTTCTAATTTATTTATGATGTAATCTTTTATATATGTCATGTATTCATTTGGAATTTATCTTTCAGATATTGTTCTAAACCACATTTTTCCCAGATTGCTTTCTATTTTCCCAGAAGTTTTTGTCAAAAAGTCGTTTTGCTAGTAAGTATGTTTTTGATTATTAAGGAAGTTATGTGCTACTACAGTCATTTGCTTTTGTATGTTGTACAACCAATCTTCCACTAATGGATTTTCTATTTTTTACTAGCATTAAATAGTTTTGATTAATGCTGCTTTTAAAATATAGTTTTTAAATATTGTTTAAGAGCTGGTACAACTAAATGCCTTTTCTATCTACTTTTTTCATTATTTCTTTTTGATTATTGACATTTTGTTTCTTTTGAGAGATTAAAATTTTTTCTAGTTTTTTGAAATAATCCTTTGGTTAGGTTGAGGAAGATGGCATTGAATAGTTAAATTAATTTTGGCAGTATCACCATTTTTATTGACCCTCCTAAACATGAGAAATTACTAATCCTCTAATTATATAGATCTATCTTTACTTCTATAATGAGTATTCTTTTTACTGTATTCATATGGTTCCTCTTTGTTCCTTAACAAGTAGAATCTCTGATATTTATTTCAGTCTATAGTTATTTGTATGGAACTTTTCTATTTCTTCCTATTGGGTTTTATTGGATATATATAGCACTGATGGTTTGTGTTTTTTATTTTCTATCCTGTAAATTTTCTGAAGTTATTGTTTCTATTAATTTATAGTTGACTCTATAATGTTGTAAACTATCATATCACCTTTTAAAAAGAAATAATTTTGCTTCCTCTCTTTCTGTGTTTATTATGCCAATTTATTTTTCTCGTCTTATTGCTACATCTAACAATGAAAGTGGTTACAGTGAACATCTTTGCTTTACCTCTCATCTTATTGGAAAAGATTATAGTTAATCTCAATTACATATAAATTGGGCTGTTGGTTTTAGATATATACTATTTTCAATATTAAGAAAAGGTTTTGTTATTTCTATTTTTAAAACAGAAATGGGTTTTGAATTTTATCAAAAAATTTTCTGCATTATTGGTATAATACTATTTTGTTGTTTTTATCATTAATAATGTTTATAGTTTCCCTAATAATGAAGCAATCTAAATTCCTGGAATAAATCACACAGCATCACATTGCATAATGTATTTTTCTCATATATATACATACATATATATATATACATATATATATATATATATTTACAACTTACAGGTAATAAATTTCCATGCAAGTTTTCCTAAATGGTATGATTGAACTTCTCTCTCTCCCTCTCTTCCCTTCCCCCTCCAATGAGGGCAGGTGGTTCTATCTGAATATGTATAATATTTTCTCTAGCTTATTTGGTGATTTTTTCAAAAATAATTTTTGTATCAATGTTTATTAGGGATATTGATCTATATTTCTCATTCTTGTTTTCTCTCCTCACCTCCTCCAGCTTAGGTATCATGACCATAGTTGTATAAGAAGAAGGAACTTTGTAAGACCTCTTCCTTTTCTTGCAAACAGTTTATGTAATATTGTAATTAATTGTTCTTTGAATGTTTGATAGAATTCACTTATAAATCCATTTGGTATTGGATTTTTTCTTCTCCCTTTGGTTGTTCATTTATGGTTTGTTTAGCTTTTTTTTTCTATAGAGTTACTTAAATTATCTTGTTCTACTAACATGAGCACTCTCTGTGAATACATATATATGGGCATATATGTGTGTGAAAGTGTGTACATGTGTATTTTCATAAATCTTCACTCAATTCATTTAAACTTTTGGTTTTATTGGCATATAATTAGGCAAAGCTGTTTTTTAATAATTTCATTCCTCCTTTGTTGTGAATTCTCATTTTTTTATTTTTTTATATCTGTGATTTGGTTTTCCTCTTTGTTTCATTAGATTTGTTAATGGTTCTTTCTTTTTCTTGTTATTAAAATTAATTAGATATACAAAATTCCTCCTAAATACTGCTTTTCTTTGTCCCCAAAATTTTGTTATATTGTGTCATTATTGTAATTTTTGTGATGAAATTATCTGTGGTGCTTAAGGTTATTTTTTGACTGAATAACTTTAAATTAAGCTTAGTTGCTAATTAATTTCACTTACTTCTTCAAAAGCCCATTTAAAACATTTTAATTTGTATCACAACTTATTAGGGATATGTTTAATATTTATGCTTTTAAAATTTTGCTTTGTGAGGTTTTTTACCCTAATATATGGCCAGTTTTTGTAAAGGAGCCAGACCCTGCTAAGAATTATGTATACTCCTTTATGTTCCAATTTAGCAGTTGTCAGAAATCTATTTTATTTAAATATTTATAAAATTCTATTCAGGTACTTAAGTAATATTTATTTTCTCATTAAGTAATCTGTCTGAAAAATATTTATTGAAGTATTATAATTTTATTTTTATTACTTCCTATGAATTGTTTAACTTTGTCTTTATTTAGATATTATTCTATTAGTTGTGAATACATAAGTATTGATATTAATCCATTTTCTATAGTGCCTTTAAGCAAAATATAGTTTCCTTTTTATCTCTTTTAATCAAATCTGTTTTTACTATTGCCTTGTCTGAGATCATGATTACTCTACTTGATTTTTTTTAGCTCATTTGGTGCATACTGTTTTCTTTCTCCAGCTCTTATTTCAATTATCTGTGATTCTTTATATTTATAACATACTTTATGAAGGTAACACATTGCTTGATTCTTCTTTCTTATGCATTTGGCTATTTTCTTCTATTTTATGGGTAAGATCATGCCATTCATGTTCATGCTTATGACTGTTAATTGTGTATTTTCCTTCATTCTGTCTGATGCTTATAATTTTCTCTCTTTTTATAAATAAGTCAGCAGTTAGAGAGAATTATGCTTAGCACTAATTATAAATATTTATTGACATAAGGATTCTGAGGAGACATTTCTTTTCTCACTATTAGAATATAAATATTTCATCCTTTTATAATCTCTTCTAGTTATCTTAAATACATTTGTCTTTTTTAACATTTTCATTGATTCTTGCTTTTGCATTTCACAGCTACTATTCAGCTCTGATCTTTTCATTAGGAATGTTTATAAGCCATCTATTTCATTTTAGATCCATTTCCATCAGCAGATTTATACTCTGTTTTGTCAGGTTCTTAATTGTAAGCTTTTATTATTTGGCTTTTTGTGTATTATATTCCAGGCTTGGCTCTTCTTTTAAGTTATGGCTGCTAAGTTTTGTATCATTCCAAAACTAGCTCCTTGGTATTTGAACTATTTCTTTCTGGATTCTTGTAGGGTTTTTCTCTTTTTTTTCTGGAAGTTCTGACTTTTGGCTATGACGCTTATGGGAAATTTTAATTTAGTAGTTTCCTTCAGGAGGTGACCTGATTCAGGAGGTGATTCTATATGTTTTCATTTGACCTTCTGGTTCTAATAGATCTGAACATTTTTCATTCATGATTTCTTAAAATATAGTGTTTTAGCTTTTTTGGGGGGGTTTTACTGGTTTTTTAAATAGTCTGATAATTCTTGTATTTTCTCTCCTTGGCTTGTCTTAACAACAATTTCTTTGTTTTTTTTCCTAATTACCTCATTTCCTTTTAAATGAAATTTTATTTTTATTTTCAATTTCAAATTATCTCTCCCACCCATTGATAAGGCAAGAATTACAATATTCATTACATATATATGAAGTCATGCAAAACATATTTCTTTATTAGGTATGATTTCCCTTCTCCAAAAAAAAAGAAAGAAGAAGAAAGAATGGAAAAAAGTATAGTTTAATCTATACTCTCACTTCATCATTTCTTTATTTGAAGATTGGGAGCATTTTTTTGTCATTACTACTTTGGAATTGTGGTGAATCACTATGATGATCATAGTTACTAACCCTTGTACAGTTGCTTATCTTTATAAGATTGGTGTTACTTTGTAAATTGTTCTTATGGTTCAGCAAACCTCACTCAGCATCAGCTCATAAAGGTCCTCCCATATCTTCCTGAAACTATCCCCTTAAGAATTTCTTACAATACAAGGATATTCTTTCATATTCATATAATGTAACTTGTTCAGTCAGTCATTCCCCAATTGATGAGCATTCTTTCAGTTTCCAATTTTTGATACAACAAAAAGAGTTGCTGTAAATATTTTTTCATTTATTTCCCCTTTTCTTAGATCTTTTCCCTTCCCCTTTTATTCCCCACCCTTTTTAAAGATCTTTTTGCTGTATAGACCTAGTAATAGAACTGCTGGTTGAAAGTTAATAATTTGGGGGCATAATTCCAAATTCCTTTCCAAAATGGTTTGACTAGTATATGGAGATTAATTCTTTTTGATTGGAGATGCCTTTCATTTTCTTTATTTGAATTAATTTTTTATTTCTATTTTTTGTTTTTCTTCTTAGTTTAGTCATTTGTTTCTGTTTGCTTCTTTTAATTTTCACGGAGCCTATAATTTTAATTAGGTAAAGTTTAGCATGTATTACTTAGCTCTTCATTCTCATTCCAAATTTCTACCATAGAACAGAGGTTCTTACCACTTTTTTATGACATGAAAACCTTTGGTAGTCTATTGAAATCTATGAGTTCTTTCTCAGAATGATGTTTTTAAAGGCATAAAATAAAATGCATAGTATTGTAAAGGAAAGATTTTTATTGAAATATGATTATGAAAATATTTTGTTATAAATAAGCTCACAAATCCCTAGTTAGGAATACTTCCTCTAGAACTCCCTTTTGTTTTATAATCCTTTTTCCTAGAGCTCTTATTTCATTTCAAATCTCATTTACTCTCACTTAAATTTCATTAAATATCATTTAAAATTTTTTACTTCATTTCTTCCAAAAATTCTAGTTGACCTTTTGTCCAAGTTTTATTTTTGTTTGGTGCTTTGCTTTGATATTTGAAGTAATTCTTTTCTTTTGTTTGTCTTGGATATCCCTGGATCTATAATATTTCTATCATTGGCATCTTATTTTTTCTACTTATTTTTCCAGTCTTACTTTCTGAATCAGACCTCTCTGTCAGCTCTAGGCTTTGCATGCTTCTGGAAGGCACTGTGCCTTGTTAGGGTTCTGATATGTTCTCTAGGGTCCTGCCACTTCTTCCTCTAAGTATTGAATGCTGTGCTCTTCAATGCCTTCAGGCCAATAAGCCACAAATGTTCAGTGTCCTAAGTGGTCTGATTTGGGGCATGAGTTGGTTATTGCCTCCCTGATCTAAGCTTTTTGCCTGTATCACTATAGTTTCTTCCCTTTTTGAAGCTCTAATAGATAGCTGCCAGCCCTAACACCTAGCAGCATGCTAGAAATCTCTGCTGGTTCAGAATAACAGATCTAGTGACTTCCCTGGTCTTATGTTCTCTTTCATGGTAAAAAGTTATAGCCTCCAAATGTTGGCTCATGGACAGAAAGCTCCATGACTCTTATTTGAGGGTAGAGTGACAGCTAAAGTATGGCCCTGGGTCCCCTTTTTTGGCTCATTGTACACAGTCTCATATTCTAAACTCGTCCATGTTATAGAAAGAGCCTTCATGGGTCTTCTTGGTTGAAGTCCATCCTCAGGGACCACAGGACTCTGGTCATCTCCTCAGGCCAACGTGGTATCCATTACAGTTTCTCCTCACATTTCTTGATCATCATTCAGTCTGGTACTCTTCTTCAATCTTTGCTGGAGTAGTTATGCAAGAAATCTAGGCTACATACTTCCCTTCACTCTGCCATCTTTGCCTTTCTCAGCTGCTAATACTTTTGGCGATATTTTCCTGGATTCTTGCCCAGTCTAACCCTGAAGAGGAAAAAGATGTAATAATCTGTCCCTTGAGGAAATTCTTTTGATTTCCTGGGGTGAAGAAAGTTCATAATGATAACTTCACATAGTGTTTATAATATGTATTAGCATTGTTATTTGTAAGGTTGCCAGATCCCTTCTCACTCATCTCCCTTAGTGCTCTCTTCCAGAAATGGGAACGAGAGGCAGTTTGGGCTGTTTCATGATTTAGTTAAGCAGTATTAGGATGAATCTGATCTTACAACTATCATCATAGTTACTCTTACGGATCTGATCGGTAGTACAGGGTATTAGAATAACACTTCCCACCACACACACATACACTCAAATTCTGCTAGAAAGAAAAACCTATGAGCAACTCATCCTCCTCTTCACACGCACACACACACACACACACACACACAGAGTACACACATTCGTGCACACACAAATGATATAAAGGAAGAAAATCTAAGGTAAATACCATTGCTGTTAGTCTCCCATCCACCCCAACTTTTTCTAGGAATTCACTTAGTCCTCACATAGAATAATGCATGATTCAAAACTACCATTGATTCTCTAACTGGGCTATCACTCACATGCATAACCTTTTGCCATCCACTGGCTAACTGCCTACTTCCTGGATCTATTAAATAGGGATGCAGAATTGGAATAGAACATTCCCCTTTCCAGTTCTTCTATTTTTGTGAGGAGCTGTTCTTCTTAGCCCCACAGCAACTCAATCTTCTCACATTATTCATATGAGTATATAATAAAAAATTAATGTTATTAATTTATATCATTTGAAGTTTCCCCATGAATTATATAACATTTCCCCCATGTTGACAGATAAGCATGAGTATAAGAGTCTGTGTTGTTTTTTAAATAATTTTTGTTTAATTTAATGTATTGTAGCTTTGAATACATTTAAGTTCCTTGTGTTGATTAGTTGCCCTAATTTTAGTGTGGCATGTACAGTATATAGGCTAATAGTAAAATAAATGAATAAATTGGTTAAAACCCACTGATTGGAAGACATATATATATATATATAAATGTCCTAAAAGTACACTGTCATCTGCTATTTCAGTTTCCAAAAAATCATTGAAAATAATTTCTCATATCTTTTAACAAAATAACCACAAAAGCTAACATTTATATAGTGCTTACTATGTGCCATGCACTGTGTTAAGCATTTAAAATTATTTTCTTATTTCATCCTCAAAACAACCCTGAAAGGTAGGTGCTATTTTCTTCATTTTACAAATGAGGAAATTGAGATAAATTGAGGTTAAATGTCTTGCCTAAGGTTACATTTTTGTTGTCTGAGACTAGATTTGAACTCAGGTCTTTCTGACTCTAGACCCAGCACACTATCTGCTGCACCACCATAACATTAACTAAGATTTATATTGCATTTTAAGGTTTGTAAAACACTTAAAAATATTACAGCATTTATCTTCACAACAACCCTTGGAGATAGATGTTAATATTAGACCCATTTTATAGATAAGGAATCTGAGTCAAACAGAGGTTAAATGATTTGCCCACAGAAGTATCTGAGGCAAGATCTGCCCTCAGTTTGTCCTGACTCCAGGTTCATTCAGTGTTCTATATATTTCACCTAGCTGCCTTTTATTTGGTTCTATGAGGATAGGGACGTATCTGTGACTTTTCCCATTCAGTGGAAACTTCCATTCCAGAGTACTTAAAAATATTAGTGAAGGGCTGAATCTCTATGTATCTAACATCACACTTTGTTTTGTGTCTTCCTAGTGCACTATCACATAATATTCTATAAAGAGCCCTGCAAATCTTAAAATAGTGTAAAATTGGAAGCTAATAATTGTTATTATTTTCCACAAATGTGCCATATTCCTCCACCAGACTATAAGCCCCAAGAGAGAGAACCCTTGTGCCTTATCCAAACATAGTATTTCTCTTAGGATCTAACATGGAGGGCTACATGGATTTGGTGAAACACAGGGTTCCTCTATGCAGCAAATGCATCGTGTTCGTCTGTATAAGTCAACAGCCTTGTATCTGATTGCAAATCTTTAATTGTTCCCCTAGTGTATCTCCTATTTATTTAAGCATATTTTCTCTTGTTCTCAGTCTTAGTTCCATAGGCCAAGGACATTTAGAGATGGAAAAGATGTTAGGAAATAAACCTTTATTTTACACATAAAAGAAATGAGTCCTAGAGAAAATGTGACTTATCCAAGGTCACAAAGCTAGAAATTAGCAGAGCTGAGATTGAAACCCAAGTCCTCTGATTTTCTTTAGTGAATATTCTTTCTATTACACCAGGCTGACACCTCTAGATGGTTGGATTAAAGGAAAAAGGGAGACAACAGTAGAAGTAGCGGGGGTAGGGGGTGGGAAAAGAACCTAGGAGTGTCCAAGAACATGTAAAGAGAAGCTAATGAATACATTAGTTGGAATACATTCAGAATTTTGCCCCTATCTATAAATGGGCTAGAATAGCTTTAATAGTCACCAAGGCAAGGTCATAATGGCATTCTTCAGGACTTGGGGACATTATTGGTATGCTATTTATTATTTATGTACTTTGCCATTTGTTTATTTTTAAATAATATTCTATTTTCCTCAAATTACATGTAAAAACAATTTATAAAATTAAAAAAAAATTTTGAGTTCCAAATTCTCTCCCTCCCTTTACCTCTCCCTGACATGGTAAGCAATCTTTTTTTAAACATTTATTAATATTCATTTTTAACATGACTACATGATTCATGCTTCTACTTTCCCCTTCACCCCTTGCACTCCCCCCATCCATGGCTGATGCACATTTCCACTGGTTTTAACATGTGTCATTGATCAAGACCTATTTCCAAATTGTTGATAGTTGCATTGGTGTGGTAGTTTCGAGTCTACATCCCCAATCATGTCCGCCTCAACCCATGTGTTCAAGCAGTTGTTTTTCTTCTATGTTTCCTCTCCTGCAGTTCTTCCTCTGAATGTGGGTAGCATTCTTTACTGTAAATTCCTCAGAGCTGTCCTGTGTCATTGTATTGCTGCTAGTACAGAAGTCCATTACATTCAATTTTACCATAGTATATCAGTCTCTGTGTACAGTGTTCTTCTGGCTCTGCTCCTCTTGCTCTGCATCAATTCCTGGAGGTCTTTCCAGTTCACATGGAATTCCTCTAGTTTATTATTCCTTTGAGCACAATAGTATTCTATCACCCGCATATACCACAATTTGTTCAGCCATTCCCCAATTGAAGGACATACCCTCCATTTCCAGTTTTTTGCCACCACAAAAAATCTTTCCTTTCCCAGAGATGTTGATCAGTGGAATAGACTTGGGGTTAATGACATCAGCAAGACAGTGTATGATAAACCCAAAGAGCCCACCTTTTGGGACATGAATCCACTATTTGACAAAAACTGCTGGGAAATTTGGAAAAAAATATGGGAGAGATTAGGTTTAGATCAACATCTCACACCCTACACCAAGATAAATTCAGAATGGGTGAATGACCTGAATATAAAGAGGGAAACTAAATAAGTTAAGTGAACACAGAATAGTATACTTGTCAGATCCCTGGGAAAGGAAAGATTTTTAAAACCAAGCAAGAGTTAGAGAAAATTACAAAATGTAAATTAAATGGTTTTGATTATATTAAACTAAAAAGCTTTTGTACAAACAAAAACAATGTAGTCAAAACCAGAAGGGAAACAACAAATTGGGAAAAAATCTTTATAACAAAAAACTCTGACAGGGGTCTAATTACTCAAATATACAAGGAGTTAAAGCAATTGTATAAAAAATCAAGCCATTCCCCAATTGATAAATGGGCAAGAGACATGAATAGGCAATTTTCAGGTAAAGAAATCAAAAGTATCAATAAGCACATGAGAAAGTGTTCTAAATCTCTAATAATTAGAGAATACAAATCAAAACAACTCTGAGGTATCACCTCACACCTAGCAGATTGGCTAAAATGAAAGAAGGGGAGAGTAATGAATGCTGGAGGGGATGTGGCAAAATTGGGACATTAATGCATTACTGGTGGAGCTGTGAACTGATCCAACCATTCTGGCTGGCAATTTGGAACTATGCTCAAAGGGCTATAAAAGAATGCCTGCCCTTTGATCCATCCATACCACTGTTGGGTTTGTACCCCAAAGAGATCATAAACAGACTTGTACGAAAATATTTATAGCTGCGCTTTTTGTGATGGCAAAAAACTGGAAATGGAGGGTATGTCCTTCAATTGGGGAATGGCTGAACAAATTGTGGTATATGCGGGTGATGGAATACTATTGTGCTCAAAAGAATAATAAAGTAGAGGATTTCCAGGTGAACTGGAAAGACATCCAGGAATTGATGCAGAGCAAAAGGAGTAGAGCCAGAAGAACACTGTACAAAGAGACTGATATACTATGGTAAAATTGAATGTAATGGACTTCTGTACTAGCAGCAATGCAATGACACAGGACAGCTCTGAGGGATGTATGGAAAAGAATGCTACCCATATTCAGAGGAAGGACTGCAGGGGAAGAAACATAGAAGAAAAACAACTGCTTGAATGCATGGGTTGGGGTGGACATGATTGGGGATGTGGACTCGAAACTACCACACCAATGCAACTAACAACAATTTGGAAATAGGTCTTGATCAATGACACATGATAAAACCAGTGGAAATGTGCGTTGGCTATGGGGGTGGGGGGTGCGGGGTGTGAAGGGGAAAGTAGGAGCATGAATCATGTAACTATGTTAAAAACGAATATTAATAAATGTTTTAAAAAATAAATTATAACTCATTTTAAAAAAAATTATAGCAACTTTTTTTTGTAGCCGCAAAGAATTGGAAATTCAGAGGATGCCCATCAATTGGGGAGTAGCTAAACAGGTTGTGGTATATGACTTTGATGGAATACTGTTGTGCTATAAGAAATGATAAACAGAACTGATTTCCAGAAAAACCTGGAAAGATTTATACGAACTGATATAAAGTGAAGCAAGCAGAACCAGGAGAACTTTAAATACAGTAAGAGCAATATTATAAGAATGATAAACTATGAAAGACTTAGCTACTCTGATCAAGACTATGATCTAAGATAATGCTATCGACCTCCAGAGAGAGAACTGATGAACTCTGAGAGCAGAATAAAGTATATTTTTTAAACTTTATTTTTTATTCTACTTTGTGTATATGTGTATTTTACAACATGGCTCATGTGAAAATGTTTTTCATGTGACTTTATATGTAAAATTGGTATTATATTCCTTGTCTTCTCAAGGAATTGGAAGGAAAAGGAAGGAAGGAGACAATTTTGAACTTAAATGTTTTAAATGAATGTTAAATTGTTTTTTCGCATAACTGGAAAATATTTAATATGATAAATAAAAAGATATTTTAAAAAGATATTCCAAATCACAAGTACTAAAATAATAGCAGTTTTATGAGAGGTAGCTTGGTAGCACAATGGATAGAGATCCGAGCCCAAAGTTAGGAAGATCTGTGTTCAAATCTATCCTCAGATACTCACTAGCTGTGTGACCCTGGTCAAGTCACTTAACTGTTTGCCTCTGTTTCTTTATCTTTAAAGTGAATTGGAGAAGGAAATGGCAAACTACTCTAACATATTTGCTAAGAAAACTCCAAAAGGGGTCATGAACAGTTGGATGTGATTAAAAAGAACTCAAGAACAATCAGTTTATGAGGGAAGAAAAAGAAGAAAAGGAAGAAGAAGAACAACAACAACAATGAGGAGGAGGAGGAGGAGAAGGAAGAAGAAGGAAGAGGAGAAGAGGAAGAAGAAGAGGAGGAGGAAGAAGAGAAAAGAGAAGGAGGAGGAGCACTCAATAGACTGTTAGCCCTGACTATTTAGAGACTGGTAAATGAACTAAAATTGGTTCTGAAGTGTGAGGGAGGTTAGCTTTCTAAGAGATCAGCAATTTTTAAACGCCAAAAATCTGTGTGTGTGTGTGTGTGTGTGTGTGTGTGTGTGTGTGTGTGAGATATACCTTGAGCCAGTGATGTCCAGTCTGCCTCAAAAGTAGGTGTATGTGAAGGTAATCATCTTAAATTGTAGCCATTACCTCATGCATTACCAGTTACGTTGATAGCAACCTATCTTCCTGCCCCAAAAAACAAAGAGCATAAACAAAAATTGGGATCATTCTTGTTTTTTACAGTTGAGAAATCCATACCACAAAATCTATAAATTTCTTCTGAGATAATAAATTTCATCTGTTTTTTTTTAAATCTAACAATGTCAGGAGTTAATCTTCTAAGAAGCACGGTAAACCCAAGCAGAGCTTTTTTAGATTTTCAGATACAGTTTGCAGAGATTTCAACATGAGTATAGCTAGTAATTGTCAGTGAGTGACACAAAGGATTACCCCTGTAATCAGAAAATCTGAGCTCTGAGTGTTGAATATTTTTTCAGAGCCACTCTATCCATTAGTCATATCTGACACCTCAGAACAACCTCCAGACACTGATCAAAGGACATGCAAAGAAACCAGCCCCTTCATCTCTAGCATACAAGGGACAAGGGCTCTTTCTACTCTCCACATCCCTTCCCTATTCCACATCCTCCATTGGGTGTGTCAGGGGGAGGGAACAAGCATTTTTTAAGCATCTACTATGTACCAAGATCTGCTAAGGGCTTTACAGAAATCATCACATTTGATTCTCCCCACAACCCTAAAAAGTAGATGTTATTATTATCCCCATTGTGTAGTTGAGGAAACTGAGGCAGCCAGTGGTTAAGTGACTTGTTAGGGCCTTCTAGTCTCTCTCCCCATACCTTTTTCTAATCTCATCCCTCATTGGAACAAGGATGATGACTATCACAAACAGAAGTGGTGTGGTATGGGGACAGAGACTACTTATCCTTAAAACCAATGACTGCTCTTTCAGCATAGAATAGGGTATAACCATGGCAACTGGTCCATGTGCCAACAACTTTGTTCCTTATCCTCTCACCCATCTTTGGTGTGCGTGCTATATGTTGGCAGCCTGTGACCTCCAGTTGTCACCAAATAACAGAGAAACTCTGATTATATATACTAATATGTAAGTATTATGTGCTGTCAAACAACTTCAAATACTTTTGCCATTAGGGTATGAACTTTCTGCTGCAAGAAACAGAGGACTTGGTCATGCCACCCTTTGCTTAGCTTGTTTGAAGGTGATGATACATAAATACTATCATATAATCAAGCAAGATTATAATTCTGACCGAGGACATTATTATGTTTTTAAAATGTGATAGTATATTACCAACTTAAGAACATAATTTCATGCAACTCTGGGCTTAAATAATCACAACGTACATCATACTTACATACATTTAGCACCAGTTGCTAAATTAGCTAGACAGTTTTCATTAGAAATATTTAGTGCAGGGAAAGAACATGAATCATGTAACTGTAGGAAAATTTCCTAAATTAATTAATCAATTAATAAAATTTTAAAAAAAGAAATATTTAGTGTAATCCAACAAGTATTTATGAAGCATCTACTGTGTGTTCAGTACTGCTATAGATTGAGGAAGATTCAGAGTTTAGTTTTTCACTTACATGAGGGGAATTTTGAACACCAGTTAAAAAATCAGGTTATGCTCAGCCTTCCAGGCTCACCAGTGTCATGTTGGGTTCTTACTCTGTACAAGCATATTTGGGGAACTTAATTTGACCAACAACATATCTGATCCATGGAACCATGACCTGGATATAATGAGATTTACTGCATTTAAAACACTGAAGTTTCTCCTTTGACTTATGAGGTCTTGTCTTTTCTGAAGTGCTTAATGACAGTATTCATAATGTATACCCTATTTAACTTTTCCGTAATCACTGGTTTCATACTATCGCCAGAATCATGTATGAATGGCGTCTTTGGAGTAAAATGCCAATGTGGTGACACTGGTGTCATTAATGGCCTGCCTGAATTGGGCTGACATTTCAAAGCCCACACAGGAGAGCACTATTTTCTGTCCAAGAATCTTTTCAAAAATCTGAGTGGATCATATAAATGATGCCATGTTTTTATTTTTAAAAGGGGGGTGATTCATACATTACTCTGGGAAGCAAATCCATATTCTTAGACGGTGTTATTTAACAGGCACAATATGTCTTTAAGAGACATAGCCTCTCCCCAAACCTCTGGTGAGCTCCCGTTTCCTACCCACAGAGAAACCCGAGGATCCACCAAGTGGCGAGAAGTATCCGTTTTAATGTCTCTGTGCCAAAATGTTCAGAAATGTCTTCATTTCTCGCTAGATGGGTTGATTTAACGTTTTGGTTACAGAACATGCTTTAACTGGAGAAGCCGATAAAGCCAGTTTTTATGTGGGTTACCAGCAGTAACCACAGAAACCAAGCATTCCTAGCCTTCGATCATTTTAACCTAGTTTGGGCTCGAACTCTTCCTCGGGTCTTGCAGACGTCTCTCCTCAGCTTTGGTTGTATTACAATCCACAAATACATTGCTAACATTTAAATGCATCTGTTGCAGAGACAGAAGCACAGAGGACACTGGGGAAATTTCGGACCACATTTCAGTACTGAGCTCATAAAAGTGCCACACCATCTGTGGAATTTAGCTTACATGCCTCACTACAGTCTAAGCGGGGGGTGGGAAGGATGGAGAAGGATTTTCTTTTTAAAGATGGAAAGGGAAAGGATGGAAAGAAAAATGAAAGAAAAAATGCATTAGTAGTTGGATGGAAAATTCAGGTGTTTTTATCAGGATATGTTCATCTGTCATTTGAGTTTGTCAGAAGTCTATAGGGGTGGCCTCCCACTGTGGGATTTGGTCTGTGAAGCTCTAATTCCCTTATTCTGTACCCTCAGATTCCTTCCCTTAGGGCCTATACCCTATGCATTAAAAATCCTGGACACTTTATTGCTATGGACTTTGTTACACACGCACATGCACACACACACACACACACACACACGCACACACAGAGTCTGAGCCTCCCACTGCTAGTTCCCCACTGTTGTCCTAAGGGCTATATCTGTCAGGCTTCTGCACTCCTGTCATTTCCTCTGCAAACCCGATTATTTTCTGATAGGCACTTTACGTTTCTATAACTAGAGATAAGAAGGGAAGTTTCTTCAGCATCTCTTTAATAGATGATCATTCTCATTGTCTAACAAGCTTTTCATTGTTTGTGATTTTCATTTCTCTCCATGGTTCAGGGCACTTTGAAAAAAATTCTATTCAGCAGTTTCCCACTCATAATTCAAGAAAAAAGAGTCACGCTGTATAATAAGGATAATTAGCTCTGACTGAAAATAATAAGCTTGGCACCACATATCCCCCACTACTGCACACAGTATCCATTTATCGTTTTGTGTACTCTCCGTCAAGGCTAATTACTGCTCCTGTAATTACTAACCTGTTGAGAGAACAAAGGAAAATGCATCTAACTATGTACTTAAATAAATACACTGTTTCTTCTAATATCATCTCAATAAACTCTTTGGGAGCAGATACTGTCCTTACAATCTTAAAGTTAAAGACTGTTGTTGTTTGTCCTTAAAAATACAATCTGCTATTCTAAGACTAGAGCCACTTTAATTTTTTTTGTCTTCTTTTTAATTTTCTTGTATACGTGTCTAGAGGGTAGAATGCCTTGGGCTCAGTTTCTTGAAAAGGGGAGATTGCTCCAAGTGACCAGCTCATTGAGACTTGGTAAACTCAACTCTGATGTGACACTTTTCCTTTCCATTCATTAAACTGCCACTCTAGGCAAAGGGTGACAACAAATCCTGGGGATATGATGGGAGCTACCTCTGAAAATAAACCCAGTCCAGCCCAGCAGCCCACACTTCTCTTCTCCTTCAGAGGAAGCTTGCTGCAGATCATGCCAAATTAAGATGGAGAAACAATCAAATGTAGTTCTCTTTTTTTTAGGCGTGATGCATGCTGGGAAGGATTAAAAGGACTGTTTCTAATTTCCAGCCATTTCATTCTTTATTTAGTGCCCTGTCTTTCCTGCTCCCATGTTCCAGTTTTGCTTCCCCGGTGACCTTTTTTTTTTTTTTTTTTTCTCTTTCTCTATATGCTCTGGGCTTGATCTACCAGGAAATAACTATTGCCTTTGGCACCATCAACTACCCAGAAGGTTACAGACTTTGGCTTTCAGATATGCAGAAGCCTGCTGTGGCAATACAACACACTCTTTCTAAACCAAACCGGAGGATTCCAGAAATAGGTTTATGCAGTGTAGAACATGTCTTTGACAGGCAGACACATCTACCTTAGCGGTTACTCAGAAAAGATGTCCACCTTTCCACCTTTCCACCTATTGTTTATAGGGATCACAGGGAGTTAGGAGTGAGAAAGTGAAGACATGGTTTGCATGGATGAACCGACCTTGTCACCATGATATAAACTGGTTGAGTCCTGTGTGGTTCTTGCCCAGAGATTTGTGAGGTTAGCACATTTATCTGGCTAGCTAGACCTTGGAGTTCTCGTTGGCCCAGTCATAGACCTTTCTGGTATGATTTTTGTTCCAGATTCCAGCCTGTAACCAATATTTTTGTTAGACCCTTTCACCAAACCACTCTGGAGGAACTTGTAGCCGTGCCATTTTAGGATTACTTTAACAAAGAGAGTATTGTCTAAACATCCAAGTAATCTTCAGCTGTTTGAAATGCTATTAGTCAGCACACCAAACTGACAGTTAATGGCACATACGTGTTCCAATCCCTTCATTGCACAAAAATTTAGGGAAGACCCAGGCTATTTAAACTGTTTGGGCTGCCTTGAATGGGTTCCAGTTTAATTATTTTGGCTATAAAACTTGCCCTTATCACATCAGAAAAGATTAATTTAAAGAAACAAATCAGGAAAAATTCATCTTATTAGAGAAGAGTCTGACATCCAAAATGTGTAAGGAACTCATACAAATTTATCAGGGTTGAAAACCATTTTCCAACTGTTAAGTCATAAGAAGATAAGAAAAGGGAGTTCTCTAAAGAAGGAATACAAAATATCAATCACACATTCTATATCAATACTCTAATCATCAGAAGAATGCAAATTAAAATGCACAGAAATTTCCCTCCATTAAATTGGAAAAAGAGAATAAAAATGATAAAATTCAATGTTGTTATGGCTCTGGTAAAATAGATATATTATTATGCTCTTGTTGGAATTGTGAATTAATGATTCTTTTTGCAAAGCAATATGCAATTGTACAATAAAATCTATTAAAAAGGCCCTACCCTGAGACTCAGTGGCCTTTAGACTTTACCCAAAGGAGGTTATTTACAGGAGAAAATAAGTCCTAACTGTATATTCTGAGGAACATAGCTATAATAGTAAAACCTTGAAACAAACGAGGAGTTCAAAAAATGGGGAGTCACCATGTGTTGTCATGTCTGGGACCTCAAGGAACAGGACCAGAAGGATTCACAAGTAAATTCTACCAAGCATTTAAAGAACAATTAATTCTAAAATATATAAACTATTTGGAAAAATAGGCAAATAAGGAATTCTACCAAAGTACTTTTAAGACAGAATAAAAACAAAGAAAATTATAGTGCCATCTCCCCAATGAACATTGAAATGAACACGAAAATTTTTAAATATAATACTAGGAAAGAGATTATAGCAATATAGCACAAGGATCACTCACTACAACCAGGTGGGACTTATTCTAGGAGTGCAGGAATGATTCAATATTACAAAAACTCTCAGCATAATTGACCATGTCAATAACCAAACCAACAAAGACAAAACTGAACTCGATTTAGCTGAAGTATTTTTTCAGTATGCAAATATTTAGTCTATATATCCACTCATACATAGAAGATAAATGGAGACATGTATACTGCCTAATGGTCAACTGTTGATTTAAGATTATGAAGTCATATACTTAATTGCTCAGAGGAAGACAGATGTATCAAGAACTAGCATGACCCTGTAGGCGGCAAATCAATTAGAGATTGATGGACACATAATACTATATAACAATATGAAAATGAAATAGCAGGTAAAGTATTGATTGACAAAAAGTTTTGTCTTGATTTTTAATAATACCTAAATGTCTCATACATATCACATTTGAAAAGAAAACAATATTTATATTACTAGGTTAAAATAAATAAATGTACTCTTAAGGTGGGCATTGGCAAATAATGGGAATTTAAAAGACTCTGCAATTATCCACAATTTTTGGTTAGTCATCCAGGCATTATTTAGTACCTACTATGTGGCAAATATATACAAATATGAATACAAAAAGAGACAATTATTTTGCCCAGCCTACAAGGAGCTCAACCTAATGGGGGAGACAATAAAGCAAACAAATATATTTAAACAAATAAATAGAAACCATAAAGAGAATGCACTATAATTATGATGGGTTGGGAAATGTAGAAGACAGAATTTGAGTCGGAATTTGGTAGGTGAAGATGAGAGTGAGAACATTTCAGTCATGAGGAAGAGCTAGAGAAATACCTATGGCCAAGACATCAAATGTCTTGTTCATGGAATAACCAGAAGGCCAATGTTACTGAATAGAAGAATATATATTGGGGAGAATGATATAAAAAGATTGAAAAAGTAGAAGGGAACTATGAAGGGCTCTAAATGCCAAAGAGATAATTTTTTATTTGATCCTGGAAGCAATGGCAGATGTTGGAGTTTTTTTAAGTAGAAAGTAATATAATTGAGCCTACACTTTGGGAAAATCATTTTAGTGGCTGAATGTAGGATGGATTGGAGTGGGTAAGAGACTTTAGGCAGGCAGACCCACCAACAGGCTATTGCAATAATCTAGTCATGAAGTGATGAGGGCCTGCACTAGAATGGTGACAGTGTCAAAGGAGACAAGGGGGCATATTTAAGAGATTTTTTAAAAAATGAAATCAATAATGGACATAGTGGGGGGAGACTGTGTTAGAGAGAGTGAGGGCTTCTAGCTTCTGAGCCTGAGGAACTAGTCAGATAGATTGCCATCTACAGTATAGGAAAAGTGGGGGGAAGGGAGGATTTAGGGTGAAAAATAATTTGGACATGTAGTGTTTAAGATGTTTAATGAACTTCTAGTTTGAGATGTCTGAAAGGCAGTTAGAGATGTGAGATTAGAGGTAAGCAGAAAGGAAGATTTGAGAATCATTAGCATACAATGATAATTAAAACTCATGGGAATTGATGAGATTACCAAGAGAAGTAAAGTAGAGGAAGAAGGGAAACCAGCCCAAGACAGACTCTTAAGGGACACCTATGGTTAGAAGGTGTGGCCTGGATTAATATCTAGTGAAGGTAAATGAGAAGGAATGGACAGATGGCTAAAAGGAGAACCAGGAGATAATGGTGTCTCAAAAACTTAGAGAGAGAATAGTATCAAGTAAGAAAGAGTGAACATAAGTATCAAAGGCTACAAAGCAGGTGAAGGAGAATGAGTATTAAGAAAAGAGCATTGGAATTGACAATTAAGAGATAATTAGGGGGCAGCTGGGTAGCTCAGTGGATTGAGAGTCAGGCCTAGAGATGGGAGGTCCTAGGTTCAAATCTGACCTCAGACACTTCCCACCTGTGTGACCCTGGGCAAGTCACTTGACCCCCATTGCCCACCCTTACCACTCTTCCACCAAGGAGCCAATACACAGAAGTTAAGAGTTTAAAAAAAAAGAGAGAGAATTAAAGAGAATTGCATGCAGGGAACAAAGTAAAGGACTCTCTGCTCCCCTGATCCCTCCACACAAACACACAAAAAGAAAATAAATCACTTCAGAACAAAGGAAAGCTGGAAGATTACATCTCCCTGGAGTAAGAAGAGAGTGACCCAGGCAGCACAGCATCTGCAAGAACTGGCAGAACTTGAAGCAGCCCAACATGTGGTGACTCCACCAGAGACAATGAAGCTGCAGAATGGGAAGAGGCCCAGCCCAAGGCACTCCACACAGATATAGAAGGCAGAGAAGGAGGAAATCTAAATTCTTATGTGTCAGCAGAGCCCTGAGGCTACAAAAGAACAGAGAGGATAAACTGGAATCACAGTAATCTACTCACTCCCACAGAGCAGCAGAGTACATGAGAAGGTGGAGTCCAGAGCAGAGGACCTGCTTAGCCCAGGCCACTTTGCAGTGGCAGGAAAGCAGTAGAGAGGGGACCAGACCAGCCCACAAAACAACAGGGGAACTGGGAGCATTGAGAGTTGAATTTAGCTGCAAACTTTCCCAGAGCAAGCCATCTCCTTGATAAACACACTGTGAAGAACAAAGGCAGTTAGTCCTTCATTATAATCCTAATTTTCTAGATCCAATCCTAGATTAACCAGATAAGAATACTCTGTAAGCTTGGAAGAGTGTGATGCCCTCTTCCCCAGGAACAGAGAAGAATTTCAACATATAAATATGACAAAAGAAAAAAACCTAGAAAAATGAGAAAAAGACAAAAAGAGAACAACAATAACAAACCACCCTGATCTTAGAAAGATATATTTGTGACAAGAATGATCAAAATACAAACTTAGAAAAGGACAAAAATACCAAAAAGGGAACTTGTGAAGCCACAAAGAAAAGGATGAAAGGATGTAATGTCTCAAAAGAGCCCCTGAAGAACTTGAAAAGAAGTGTATAAACCAAACTGTAAAAGAATTGAGAGAAAAAGTCAACAGCTGGGGGGGGAAATTCATTGAAGAAATCAACTCCCTAAAAATTTGGTTTAGAATAGGCTAAAAGGAAAGTGAGGTACAACATATCTTGAAGAAAACAACTTCTTAAGGAAAAGAATGGACCAAGTAGAAATGGAGGCTTAAAAAAAGCCACTGAAGAAAACAACTCTTCACAGAGTAGGATTGGACAAAAGGAAAAGGAAACACAACAACTGAAGGAAGAGAAGAGCTCCATAAAAATGAAAATTGGACAAATAGTAGCTAATTTAACAATAAGATATTAGGAAACAGCAAGACAAAATTTTAAAAAATGAAAAAAATAAATGGAAATCTAAAATACCTCACTGGAAAAACAACCAACCTAGAAAATAGATCCAGGAGAGGCATTTCTATTTATTACTACCAAAATCCAACAATAGATAGAAAAGGAAATTCCATTCAGAATAACTCTAGATGATATAAAATACATGGGTATATACCTACCAAAACAGACCCAGCAACTATGTGAACAAAATTACAAATCACTCTTCACATAAATAAAGTCAGATGTAAGCAAATGAAAAAACATTAACATGGATAGGATGAGCCAATATAGTGAAAATGAAAATATTACCTACATTAATTTACCTATTCAATGACATACCAATCAAACTACCCCAAAATTATTTCACTGAACTAGAAAAAATAACAACAAAGTTCACCTGGAAGAATAAAAGACCAATAATATCAAGGGAATTAATGAAAAAAATATAAAGGAAGGTGGCCTGGGTGTACCAGATAAAACTATACCATAAAGTAGTAATCATCAAAACAATATGATACTGGCTAATAAATAGAATGTTGAATCAATGGAATAGATTAGGTCAGTGATGGGCAAACTATTCCTCACGGGCCAGATCCAGGCAGTAGTTTTCCCAACACTGCCTTAAGCAATTCCCTAATAACTATGCCCCCACATGTAGATGGGAAAACTACAGCCTGGATCTGGCCCGTGGGGAATAGTTTGCCCATCACTGGATTAGGTAATCAACACATGATACTTAACATCCATAGCAACTCAGTGTTTGATAAACCCAAAGATCCAAGCTTTTAGGGAAATAACTCACCATTTGACTAAAACAATTGAGAAAACTGGAAAACAGTATGGCAGAGATTAGGCATGGATCATTTCATATCATACACCAGTATAAAGTCAAAATGGATACCTGATCTAGAAATAAAGGATGATACCATAAACAAATTAGTAGAACATGGAAAAGTTTACTCATCAGACTTGTGGATAAGGGGAAAATTTATGACCAAATAAAATATAGAAAAGATTACAAAAAATGAAATAGATATTTGATTATATTAAAGTAAGAAGGTTTTATACAAATATAAACAAATGCAACCAAAATTATAAGGGAAACAACAAATTTGGGGAAAAAACATTTATAGCAAATGTCTCTAACAAAAACCTCATATCTCAAATATAAAGAGAACCAAGTCAAATGTACAAAGCATTTCCAAGTTGAAAAGTAGTCAAAGGATATTAATGGGCACTTCTCAGAAGAAGAAATTAAAACTATCCATCTATACATGGTCATATAAGAATATCCTCCAAGTCATTATTGATTAGAGAAATACAAATTAAAACAACTCTGAGATACCACCTCATGCCTACCAGTTTGACTAAGATGACCAAAAAGAAAAATGGAAATGTGGAGAAAATGGGAAAATAATCCACTGTCAGTGGAACTGTGAACTAAAACAATCATTGTAGAACAATATGGAAAACAGGCTACAAAACTATGCATACCTTTTGACCCAGTAATGCCAGTAATGCCACTACTATCTCCAAAGAGATCAGAGATAAGAGAAAAGGACCTACCTGCATCAAAATATTTTTAGCAGCTCTTTTTGTAGTGGCAAAGAATTGGAAATTGAAGGGCTGTCCCCTTAGTCAAACTTGGGGAATGGCTGAACAAGTTGTGGTATATGGTTGTAATGTAATTCTTATGTCATAAGAATGATGAACAAGATGAGTTTAGAAAAACCTGGAAAGGTTCCTATGAAGTGATGCAAAGTGAAGTGAGCAGAACCAGGAGAACAATATATACAGTTATAGAAATATTATATAATGATCAACTGTGAAGGACTAAGCCAAAATCAGCAAAATGAAGATGCTATCCACAGCCAAAGAAAGATCCATTGAAAACTGAGTGCAGATCAAAGCATGCCATCTTCTACTATATTTCCTTCATGGAGTTTCTAATGTATGTGTGATATGTCTTCTATCACGATATGAGCAACATGGGAATATGTATTACATAAAAGTACAAGTCTAACCTATATCAGACTATTCATCTAGCAGGAGGGGAGAGAGAAAATCTGAATTTTAAAATGTCAAAAAACATTTGCCAAAAAATGCTACTACATGTAGCTGAAAAAGTGAAAAAAAAAAAGTAAAAATTTTAAAAAGAAATTTAAAAAGAGGCAATTAAACACTGAGGTTACAAACAGAAGCAAAAAAAAAAAGAGAGAGAGAAAATCTCTGTCTTTAAGGGTTTACATTTTAATGGAGAAAACAATATATAAAACAGGGAGTTAAAAGCATAAAAACATAGGGGCCAGACCCCGATAATGAGGGATGGCTGATCTGGGCACTTCAGCAAAAAGAAGGTTATGAGAGGAATTCATCAATGGGAAAAGATACCCATCAAAGGGAAAAGTTGTCTGTGGTGCTGTAGATAGAGCACCAGAATAGATCTCTGGAAAGGGAAGGATTTATTGTGAGGGAATGTATTCTTGACCAAGAAGCCACGGAAGTATGGTAGTTAAGTTTTGAGAATCAAGGATGATTGGTCAAGACGCTTTCCAAAATGGAGATTTTTGGAACAACATCAATGGGAGAGGACCCTGGTGGAGCACAGTTAGGAGGCAGCTGAGGCATAGTGGCACACTTTGTTCCATTCCCTCTAGTCTTCTTTTTCCCTACTTGGCACCATATCTTTCAATATCTTAATTTGTTTTCTCCTGCCTTTTTTCCTGCTGCCTATAAATATGCTCAAATCACTTCTATTTTCAAAAAGCTATCTTTTGGGATTAATAGATCCTGGTATCCCTGCTGCCTATCACCTTATCTCTCCCTTCTTTTTTTCAATCAAACTAGGATTGAAAAAGAAATCTACACTCAGTGTTTCCACTTTTTCACTCTCTTCTAAACCCTCCATATTCTGACATCACTCAACCAAAACTTGTGTTAAAAGGGACCAGTGATCTCTTAACTGTCAGATCTAAAATGTCCTTCTCATCCCTCATCATTTTGTACCTCTTTCCAGCATTTGGTATTGTTATTTTTTTTTGTTTGTTTGTGTTTTGGGGGGCGGGGTTACACTTAAGAGATAATTGTCTTGGGCCAAGCTGGGAACTCCAGCCATGTTAAGTAAGCGTTGTTGAATGATAAGAGAGTTCCTGTCTTATGTCCAGGAGATCCTGATTCAGGTTAGAAACTGCAGGAACCATAATTGAGCGGCAGTAAGGCATTGATTAACAATGGGAGAAAGCAAATCTGGCCTTACCTTTCAATAGTGCTAGGAAAATTTGGAATGTGGATACTGAAAGACTCTATTGGCCATGAGATTTGGATTTGGATGGGGGAGTCGTCTGTGGTGCTGTAGATAGAGCACCAGAATAGATCTTTGGGAAGGGAACGGTTTATTGTGAGGGAATGTATTCTTGACATTCTATGGGCTTAGATATGAATACGTTCTATATTGTTTGTTATACTGGTGTTTGCATGGGAATTGAGGGCCTTGTTGGACATACACCAAATTCTGATGTTGTCAGGTGAAATCTAAGTTAGGGTCAAATGCCAAAGAGACTTATCAGAGGCTTTCAGAACAGACCTGGACATTGTGTGCCCAAAACTTCAGCAGTGAACTGAGGGATAGTTTTTCCTGGGTAGAAATTATATCAAAAGGGAATCATAATTGGTAGAAGTAGAAATAGCACTAGATTCAAGCTATAAATACATTTTTATTCTTAACAATAATAATAACATTATAATAATTAGCATTTATATGCTACTTAATATGTGCTGAGCACTGTGTTAAGCACTTTATATCTATAATCTCACTTAATCCTTACAATAGCCTTTGAAGGTAAATGCTATTAGATTGTGAGCTTCTTGAGAAGAAGAATTGTCTTTCACCTCTTTTGGTATCCTCTGTGCTTACAACAGGATTTGACATATAGTAGCTACTTAATAGATGCTCATTGATAGATTGTATTAAATCCCTATTTAATTGTGGAAACTGAGGCAAACTAAGGGACTTGCCCAGGCATACAGCTAGTAAGTGTGTCAGACTAGATTCGAACCCAGATTAGATTCTGACTCCAGGCCCAGTGCTCTATACATTCTGCCACCTAACAATGTCAATATTATTAAAATGAACAAATCTGTGGACTTTTAGTAACTGATGAAGAATAAAATTAGCAAAATCAGAACAATTGATATAATACCAACACTATAAAAACAAGCACCCAAGGTTTTTAGTTTTAGTTTTTATAGTTTTCAGTTTTATATTTATATTTTATAGTTTGTAAAGTTTTGTAGTTTTAAGAACTATAATTAATACAATGACTATTCAGGATTCTAGAGAGCCAAACATGACATCCATGGCAGGGATATGATGAGTTTAGGGTCTAGAATGAGAAATATATAAGTATATTTGTATACATACATACATACATATGTGTATATATATATGTGTGTGTGTGTGTGTATGCATATATATATTTTGCATGCTTCCATCCATGGAATTTGTTTTGCTTGACTATGCATATTTGTTACAAGAAATGTGTATTCTTTTTTCTAGTGTGGTATTCAGCAGGAAAAGAAAATATATTTCTCTTAAAAGAGTAGGGAGAAGAGGGGGTACTACCAACAGGAAACGTAGCATGTTCTTTCTTATGAGGTCACTGGATCATTACTTTTACCTAATTTGATTTACCTTTTTATTTTATTATAAGAGATCACTGATGAATTAGAAATAATCTACAAATATAATGAGAAAAAAGCATATCAGTACACATATATACATATATATATACACACATACATATTTATATTTGTATGTATCTTAATAAAGGGCCTGTGTGACCTTTTATGTTCATAGAAGGAGATTTCTGTAAAAATTGAAAGAAAGGGAACATTACTTGCTTTATAGAATTTTGTTAAGGAGATGTGAAGCAAATTTTTGGTCTAAGTTTTACCTAATCATTGTTTAGAAGTTTTCAGAGGGATTAAATAGCATGCAAAGAGGAATACATAAATAATTAATTTAATTACCAGGGACTTTGTTGTGATTCTTTTCTGTTGGATATAGAAAATCTTGGGTGAGAATTTCCAGCCTTTGCTGACACAACCAGGCAATATTTTAGATCAGTGGTTCCCATACTTTTTTGGCCTACTGCCCCCTTTCCAGAAAAAAATATTACTTAGCCCCCTGGAAATTAATTTTTAAAAAAATTTTAATAGCAATTAATAGGAAAGATAAATGCATAAATGCACCTGGGGCCATCACCGCCTCCCCAGATCGCTGCAGCACCCACCAGGGGGTGGTAGTGCCCACTTTGGGAATCACTGATGTAGATGATTCTGAAGAAAGGGAAGACCTCAAAATTCCTGAGCAACAAATCTGTGGGTTTGGTTTGAGCCAGAAATGTCAAACACCCAATTGTCCTTCTCAAGGCATAGAAAGCTCTCTCTCTCTCTCTTTCTCTCTCTCTCTCTTGCTGGCCATTCTTTAAGGTCCATCTTGTGTTTTGCCTACTCTAACTGTCCTATATCACTCTGATATGACTTGAACAAATAAGAATCTTTTAGGCAGCCTCCACTATACTCAAAACAGATTTGGTTCAGTCAATGCCATTGATTTCTACAGCAAGTATGAAGTGCTTGTGCTGTGGACTTTACCATGCTAGGTGCCATGGGGAATATGCAGGACGAGCAGACATTGACCCTGAAATACTTAAAATCTAGTTGGAGAGAATAGATACATTCATGTGAAAAGGTAACTATAATACAAAGCAGTATATACGTTCCCAATGAAGGACAATATGGGAATTCAGAGGGAAGAGAAAGAAAGGTAAAATGAACTGAAGTGCTCAGTGAAAGTTTCCTTAAAAAGGTGGCTATTGAACTGGGTCCTTTAAGGGTCAAGCAGGGAAGGGAAAAGGAGTGAGCATTTATACAGTATCTACTCTCTGCCATCTACTGTGCTAAGTGCTTTTTATCAATATCACCTCATTTGATCCTCACAAACAATCCTGTGAGATAAGTGTTATTATCCCCATTTTACAATGGAAGAAACTGAAGCAAACACAGATTAAGGGACTTGCTTAGGGTCACTAAGCTTTTAAGCATCTCAGGCCAGATTTGAACTTAGGTTTTCTTAACACCAGACCCAGTGCTCTATCCCTTGTGCTATCAGCTAGCCAGGTAGTAAAGAAGATGAGATATGTGGACCTCAAAAACCATCGACACCAACCCATAATTCAACTTTTCCTGAAGACTTTGAGGGAGAACCTGTGATCTCCTGAGGCAGCTGCTTCCATTTTGGGATAACTCTTAGAAGTGGTTCCTGCTTTCTAAGATTTCATCCAAGGTGCAGGGAAAAACTGTTAAGTAGCAGAGTACTAATCTAGATCAAATTGCCTTTCTGTCACTTCCATTGGTTTCTCCTACAATTGCTCTCTGGTGCTAAGAAAGACAAAACAAATCCTTCTTTCACAGACTAGCTCTTCAAATACTTGAAGGAAATGGTCACAATCCTTTTCTTCTATCAGGGAAATATCTTTAGTTCCTTTAACTTAACCTCCTATTGGTGATATAATGGATAAGAGTGTGGGACTTGGCATTAGGAAGACCTCAGTTCAAATCCCTGGGCAGATCACTTGAGCTGCATAAGCCTCAGTTTCTCAATCTATAAACAGGGGTAATAATTACACCTATTTGCAAGGGTTATTGTGAGTATAAAATGAAATTACATATACACACATATATATAAATACAACACACACATATGCTTCACTGTAAACAGTTTTTTCTTCTTTTTTTGGTGGGGTGGGGTGCCTCCTGTTACCCAGGCTGCCCTGAACCCATTGATGTCAGGCATAGAGTTTTGACTTGTACCTTTTCTGACTTGAGTGGTTTTGTCCCTCTTTAAGCAGTCTACAGCTTCCTTACTCACCTTCCCAGTGTTCACATCTTGTTGTCCAACAGTGCTTGACACCTAATCATCTTTGGCCCACTGCGGCTTAGAACTCCCTGGCTCCAATGATCCACCAGCCTCAGTCTGACCAGTAGCGTGGATTATATGCCACTTTGCAAATCTTAAGCACAAGGCACAGTCTCTAGACCTCTCACTGCTCTCTCTCTCTCCCTCAGTCTCTCTCACATGTGTGTGTGTGTATGAATGTGCATATATGTATGTATATATATACATATACATAAAATACTTTGCAAACCTTAAAGCTCTATATAAATATTAGCTATTATTATGTTACAGTGTGATCTTGAGTCATCTCATCATCTTAGTAGCCCCCTTCTGAATTTTTCTATATGCAATTCTGAATTCACTCTATAATGCTTGTATCCTCACAAAAATGAGGTCTGCACAACAAAGTACTCCAGAAGTGCCTTGAACTGGGCACTTCAGGATAGGGTTATCAGATCTCTTGAACTGGGCTCTATCAGGCTTTGAAAACCTTTTTCTTGATAGAGATCCATTAGATGCCCAGATAATCAAATTCCCCATCACTCTAACAATATTTTTCTGCATCAGGTTTATGATCTATATTCTAAGTCCTCGTTGATTTTTTTTTTTACTTTTGTACAATGATAATTTAGGATAAAGGACAAGATTCGGGAACAGAAAAACCAAGACAAGGCTGAGAATTAAAGGTTTGGACTGAACATGATCTAGTTTGATGTCATGATGGACTCAGGATCATAAATCAGACAAGGAGGCAGTAAGGTCAGGGAACATTCAAAAGTTAGAATTCTAAGTCAGGCAGTGGGTCAGAAATAAAAGAAATATAATAGAAACTAGGAAACTTATAGACAACAAAGGACACCAAAAGCCAGAGAAAGCTGGAAGATGATGTATTGCATCAGAAACTGGAGTCAGTAGCAAGGCAACTTTGAAATCAAGGTAATTTTTACTTCATCTATGAAGTTATGAGTTAGAAACCAATCTAAGTAGAATTAATATGGCACCTGAAAGTGAAAAAATCAATCATGTTAGGGATATGTTAATTATTACATAGATTAGAATAAGGTGGTTGGTACAAGACATGAAGGCAAGTCCTGCTGTATGACATGTAAATAGAACTTTCAATTGAGCTCATATCATTTATTCTCCATATTTGCCTTTTTAGAACAAGAAAGGAAATAATTGATATAATATGTTAAAAAGTTGGGAAACTGAACAAATGTGCTGTTGAACTAAATTGTGACCTAAGCAGCAGCTCAAGCTACTTCCTCTGTAACTACCAAGTCAACTTTCAACATCAATATAATGGTGGCTTTTATCTTCCCAACATAGAGGAACCAAACTGAGTCATTTGTAGTGAAGAAACCTTTGAAAAAGACCTCTAAAAGCCAAGACTCTGCCTGTTCTTCATGAAAATTGCAGCCTCCCTGACATTCCAGGCAACAGAAAAAAATTCTTTGGTATTCTTTGCTAAATTTACTAGATTTGGCAAAAAAAAAGCCCAAACAAACAAATAATCCTAAATGACTGGACTATTGATGTAGGGTAGACTCTTTTGAAAAGTTAGAGTACCCTGTATTTGGGAAGATAAATATGAGAGATGCCACATGCTATGTGACTAGTAGGCAGATGATGTACATAGATTCTAATGTAGCATGACTCTGGGAAGCATATTATTTCCTTTACCTGTGTTGAGATCCATCAACTCAAGTACCTTCTTATGGAGGAGGAAGATTAAAGTAAGAGAAAAAAATCTATCTAGATACTAGATCTAGAGGCTCTAAAATGAGTCATGTAATTGAACTCCTTCATTCTACTAATGAGGAAACAGAGATTCAGAGATAATGACCTAATTTGACCTAAATTTTAGTGACTTCTTTTTTCAATGTTGCCTTCCCTTGACTTATTTAGATATTTAGACAAATATATGAAGGGCAACAATAAAAAATCTTGGTCCTGTCACTTACTATCTGTGTGACATTAGGCAAGTCATCTTAGAATCCTCACTCTCTTGCTCTCCAATTTGTTATCCAGACTTATGGATTCTGCCTTAATAATATCTCTTGAATATATTGCCTTCTCTCCTCTGACACTCTTGCAGTCTTGGTTGAAGCCTTCATCACCTCACGCCTGGATTGATGTAATAGCTTGCTGGTTGGTCTATCACGAGTCTCTCCCCACTCTAATTCATTCTCCATTCAGCTATCAAAGTGATCTTCCTAAATTCCAGGGCTAACTATGTCAACCTTTATTCAGTAAACCCCAGTTGCTCCCTTTCACCTATAAAAACAAATATAAAATCTTTTCTTTGGTATTTGAAACCCTTCACAATCTGCCCTATTCCCCACCTTTCTAGTCTTCTTACATCTTGCACCCCTCATCTTTCTTCTCCTCACACCCCACATAAATTGTAATTCAACAACACTAGTCTCCTTGCTGTTCCTCTAAAAGTCACTTTTATCCCCTGACTCCAAACATTTTCACTGGCTATTCACCCCGTTTTCCCCCACTGGAATATTCTCCTTTCTAATCTCTAACTACTGACTTTTTTCAAGTCCCAGGTAAAATTCTTACTTCTCAGGAAGCCTTTCCTGATCCTCCTTAATCTCCGTGCTGTCTCTCTCCTCAAACTTTCTAGCTTATCCTGTATATAATATATTTGTATACAGTTGTTTGCACATTATCTCCCTCATTAGCCTGTGAGCTAATTGAGGACAGGGGCTGTCTTTTGCCTTTGTATTCCCAGTGATTTTAGCACATTGCCTGGCACACAGTAAATGTTTACTGTCTGACCAGTTGACTCTTTAGTCCTCAATTTATTTTTATCAATGAAACGAGGAAATTGTACTAGATAGCCTCTGAAGTCTCCTTTCAGCTAACTCCAGATCTATGATACTGTGATCAGCATATGCTAGACAGGTAGAAGGAGAATGGAGGGCATTCTTAGGACAACTGATGGCCCTTGATTTGACTTTTCAAATGACAGTGAGCCAAAAGATTACTATTGAGTACATCATGCAAGTTAAGCCAATAGGATAGCTTAATAATTGATCTGGTGGGCTCTATAAAAGACAGATGAACAAAGCCAGAGATGCCAGTAACCTAAGGAAACTCACACATCTCTATCCACAGAATAACCCTTGCATTTCCATATTGGCCTCAAGAGCCAGATGGATAGACATTTGGATGGGTGAGATGAATGCAGCATCCACATGAAGGACTCTTTAGCAATCAATTAATTAAGAGAAGTCATTTGACTACTACTCACTTAAAAATAGAGACATTTGTATTTGTTTGTAAGCCTAACATGTGCCAAAAGCATCCATGCACATTATCAATAAAGTATAGTTCTAACAACAAAAAAATCTCCCTGGAAAACTTAAAGCCCAGCTTTGTGGGAGAGCTCTGGGGAGGTGGGTGGGGAGAGAAGTGAGGGAGTGGAAACTGTTAGAGTGACTTTACTTTTCATTAACAATTTTAAGAGGAGAGTTTATAGTAGGCTCTGTGACCCACAGATCCAAAAGTGTTAAATAAATAGCACAGGAAACTGCAAAATGATCTTATGTAAAGTCACTCTACAAGATGCATGTTTAATTAGCACCTACTAATAAAACAGATGTATGTGAAAATATTTCGGGTGACTTTTACTATTCTGAACAATACAATATCAGCTCAGGGTGCCACGGGCAAGCAACATAACCTCATTTTAATTGAGCATTTTATCACCAGACAAAATAAGAGACAGCTTGTGTTTTATACATTTTTTTCTGTAGTGCATCACTATCCTACAATAAATGCAAAAATAAACTTCAAAACCAAACTTTAAATAGGAATTTATGAAAAGGCACAGATTTGAAGGATTTAGCAATCCATGGGTTTTTATGTGAAAACCAAGAGGTGGATAGACATCATACTGGTTAATTTAAAAGGAAAGTTTAGTGCTTAATTATTCCTTACAACTTGACCACAAAGAAATATTTTCAATAAATTACAAGGAAGGTCTTTGAAGAATAACCCAGCTAGTCTTAAAAATGCAAGACTCTCATAATCAGGATTTATTTTGTTTTCGTAAGGATTCCAAGAGGAAGTTTACTTTTAGATGGACTAGATGGTTTTTTATTGCATATTATGAAAAAAATAGTCAAGGAAGCAACAGATGAGTCAGATGGGAAAAAAATAGGGAAAAGGAGGTTGTAAACTTTAACCCCCTAAAGATGGACTATCTAGTTTAATTCATCTTAATGACAATTAAAGGTGGTTCTGTTAGGCAATTTTGAATTGATTAACATAAGTGAACCTTGTAAGTTTCTTTTGAGTCATTTCCCTACTTTTTCTAGTTCCATAACCTTTTACATACAACAGGTATTCTAATGGCCTTGGGTTCCTGAAGATCTAAGTTCAAATGCCTTAGCCACCTAGGTTGCACACTAGTTGTGACTGTGATCAATTCATTTAACCTCCCCTGAGCCTCAGTCTACCCATTTGTAAAATGTGGATAATAACAGCACTGAACTGCATTTCTATCAAATGAAATATGTATAAAAAACCTTCATGAAGAGTAACATTTACAAATACTCCAAAGAAGGGCTTTGCTCAAAGCTTTATTTCTCCACTCGAACTAGACTATGTAAAGCTCTGAATTTTAATCCTAAACTTAGAAGCGTGGGATTCAGAAGATAATGTGATATTTTCTTCTTTCTTTATCATAGCAGCATAGACAGTGAGCTCAGAAGTTTTCTAGCAACCTGTAGTTACCAATGTATTATCTAAACAAGGTGTGGAATACTGTGCTGATTCATACAATCCCTTCTGAATATTAAACAAATCAATTCTTTGGACTTCTTTAGATGGTTAGAACTCTGATCAAGTAAGATGCAACTTGATTTGTAGCTATTACACTGTACTAAGGGTCACAATTCCCCTCCTTTATTTCAATAATTCTTCCTTTCTTAAGTTCCCTCAAAATTTACGTTCTATGCTCTTGGCTCCAGTATTTCTGGGATAATTGTCTGACTTTATGTAAGAGTTAGGTATGGTTGGAATTTTATAGCATGATTATTATATTTTAAACTAAGTAAAGGAGTTTTCCATTTAAAAGAAAACAGTGGTAAGTCATTTTTAAGATTGAATTTTTTTTTTTAGAATCCAATCCAGTAAGCATTGATTAAGCAAAAAAATCAGTGTTGAGTGCTACTAGTCGTTCAAATTTAGTCTGTTTAGATATAAAAACAGAATGTTTCTATCTTTTGGAGGGCATGTGAAATGTAAACAGACACCTCTAGACATAATCATTGAAAGAGGAGGGAGAGAACACTAACAACAAACGGCATCATCAAAAATTCTCATAGGAGGTAGCACCATGAGTTAAACTTTGCAGGAGTCTAAGGAATGGTCCAAGAGGTATTGTGGAAGAAGAATCCATAAAACTTGGCAATTGAATAGATGTGGGTTGTTGAGGATGAGAGAGACACAGACACACACACGCACAGAGACAGGAGTCAAGGGTGACTAAGGACACAACCTGGGTGACTGGAAGGATGATGATGCCCTCAACAGAGACATGCAGTCAAGAAGGGCCAGTTTTAGGTGGGAAGGTAATAAATGAGTTCCATTTTAGACATGTTGAGTTTCTGGTTTGTAATTTTGATCTTTCTATGCTTGGATTTCTTTAGAGAAGAGATACCAGTATAAGTCAATGTATCTGGGTATAGATCTCCTGTTCCCATAGTACTTGGGACCAAGAGATCTTTGCTTGTTGAAGGAAGTTATCTTTGGACTGCAGCTCCCAGGAATCTCTGCTTGACTTCCATAGCATTGTAGAATCATGCAGTGCCCTAATTAGATAGGTATGCTTTCAAGGCACACAGTTTAATAGGACTACTGTAGGGGACATAAAAGCAGGGAGGGAAAATGGCGCACCTGTGCCAAGTCATGCTAAGGCTATCATGAGCCACAGAAGCAAGGGAGCCACTGAGATAAATCAACACATGCCAGACTGAATTTGACTTTCCTTAGACCGAACCTGTTTTTCTGAGAGAAGTTAATCTCAATGATGCTCTCTAGCTGCTATGTCACATTGCCAGCATCCTTATGACTGAGAATACAGGAAATACTTTCCCAAAGTGGAATAATGTAACCCTTTCTCATTGTGTTGGGGCAGCTGAGAGGTTAATTGAGAGTTGTTTAGAACTCCTTGGAAAATCCTAGGAGTGGCAACCAGTTGATAATGAATGCTGAGAACACTTTATATTTGATTCAATTCTTATTACCTGAAAAATTCCATTTTAATTTAAACTCCTTGCTTTTAAATCATATGTCATCTAACTTGGTTAGCCAGAGTTATATCTAGGGTCAGGCAATCAAGGCTTTGCCCGAGGGAACTAAAATTTAGAGGGTGCTGATTACACTTAAATTAAAAAAAAAATCTCCTAAATGGAAAATGTCTAAAATACTGATCTGAAGGCTTGTTTGGTGCTATTTGCCTTTGATAAGTTTTCTTCAGGCCTATTACGTGAAGGATGTGAAAAAGTGCTCATTGTTTTTCTGGGGTCTGATATAAAGGTGATACAACACTGAGGACTTTTTTGCATAGATGACTATCCCAGTAGTACCACTAACTTTAGGTTAGCTGAGCTGGAGGCTAAGCTTAGCTATTCTTTTGTTAATTTAAGGAGGAAGAGGGGCAAAGAGATTCTTCTTCATGGGGTATATACTTTTGGGGGGAATCCTTATAAAAATCCATGAGCAGAGATAAATAATATATCCCAGATGACATGGTTGAAATATATAAATATATAATATATACATATATATTATATATTTCAGAGCTGGAATGGTAGGCTGACACTAATAAAATGAAACTTATTAACAATTATAAAATCCCTCACTTCACTTTGGGGCTGTGAGGTGGTACACTGGATAGAGTGCTGGTCCTGAAGTCAGGAAGAGAAGTCTTCCTGAGTTCAAATTCAACTTCAGACACTTACTAACTGTATGACCTTGGGTGATTCACTTAACCCTATTTGCCTCAGTTTCCTCATCTGAAAAATGAGCTGGAGAAGAAAATGGAAAACCACTCAGTATCTTTGCCAAGAAAACTCCCAGTGAGGTCATACAGAGTCGGACATGACTAAAAATGACTCAATGAAAACTTCCATTAGGTTATGTAGGGGAGCCAGAGAATAGGAAAGCACTTGTCTTTCTAGGATCAAATCAGCCTCTGCTTGGTGCTAGGTGGAATAGAATGAGGCCAGATCGAAACTAGGAGGAATAAGATTGCTGGGTCCCAAAAGGGTTTGGGCCTCGGTTTTTTCTCCCCACATGTTGCTATTGTGGTCAGTGGGAATGTTTGGGAGTGTCTGTGCCCATCTAATGGTGTTGTTTGTACTGCTCTATAATTGGAAAAGTATATAATGTTTATAGAAAAGCTGTAATTAGATTCGACCTTGAGGTCTCTAGCTAAATACTATGTATTGAAGTTATGCCCGATTTCCTCTCTCTAGAAAATGGTGGACAATGGTAGGTATTATGTATGTATGACATCTTAAGGTAGTGAGTTCCCCATCATTGGAGATCTTCAAGCAAAGGCTAGTTTACCTCTTGCTGAGCTGAGGCTTTCTGCTCAGAGGATGGTTGAAGGAGGTGGATGTTGAGGTCACTGTGAACTCTGTTATTTTGATACCCTCTTTTTTAAACCAAAGTTGATGTTTTTGGTTTAGAGAATGCTCTCCTGGCCTGCAGATTGACACTGACTCTATGAAAGCTGGCATACATCACAGGAGAACTTGAATACAGGGTTTGTTTGTTTTTTAACTACAATGATTAATCTCTGTCCAAAAGAGCATAATGTTTCTCATGGTATACATATCTATCTACATGTAAATATTTCAGAAAAAACTGAGTTCAAATGTGACCCTCAGACATTAGTTGTGTGACTCTGGGAAAGCCACTTAACCTCTGCTTGCCTCAATTTCCTCCATTGTAAAATGGGGACAATGAGAACACCTACCTCTCAAGGTTGTTGAGAGGATCAAATGAAATAATAATTGTAAAAGGCTTAACATAGTGCCTGGCGCATAGTAAGAACTCTATAAATGTTAGCTACTATTATCATTGTTATGATTATTACTTTCTTTGTAAATAAATTATTTTCTACGGAAAAATTTTTTCTATGTAAATGTTCTGTGTAAATAAATTCTATAGAAATATCTTCTAAGTATATGTATAGTCATATAAATACACACATATGTAGTTGTTATTCAGTTGTGACTGACTCTTTGTGACCCCATTTTCTGGGGTTTTCTTGGCAAAGATACTGTAGTGGTTTGCCATTTCCTTCTCAAGATCATTTGACAGATGAGGAAACTGAGGCAAACAGGGTTAAGTGTCTGAAGCCAGATTTGAACTCAGGAAGAAAAATCTTCCTGATTTCAGGCTCAATATTCTATCCACTGTACCACCTAGTGGCTATATATATATATATATATATATATATAATATTATATAGAAACATATATATATATGCCTTTTAATAGCTACTTTATTCTACACGAAAATACAAGTTCTGAGAAATTCTCACAGTGGTATTGACAATGCTCACTGACACAACATTCTTAAGACCTTGAGCTGGATATATTTTTATTAACAGTGATTTTTCTATAGAAGACCAGTTCCTGTTGTGATATTAAAACAAACAAACAAACAAATAAAAAAGTAGTCTACACTCTAAAAACTATGCTTGATGTCACAGTGTCAAGTTTCAGGTATGAGCCACATGGCTGGTAACAAAGCCAAGACTGTAAGCCCTTTAGACTCCTCCAGCAATCACTGGTGGAGAAAACAAAATTTTCATGTCTTTTAAATATAAACAGAATAAAATATTTCAAAGATATACTATTCACATATGGCTGTCCCAGAATATCATAATCTTTGAATATGGGTGGTGTTGTTTTTCCTCTTTTTTTTTTGTTCTGCAAGAAAGCTTCACACACTCTTTCACAGATATGCCAAGTATAGCTTGATTCATAATAGATTCATAATAGATGCTAAAAGCCAAATACATGAACTGACTGCAGAGCAGTCAGCCATGTCTTTTTTTGGTTTGAAGTAACTAATTTAGGTTGTGGGGAGGGGTTTGGCCTTGCAGTGGGCAAGAAACTTAGCTTTAAGTTTCAAATTCACTATTTATCATATGACCTAAAGAAGAATCACTTCCCGCATCTCTGCCTCAGGTTCTCCTTCTGTAAATATTTATCCCCTTATCATGATGTGGAAGGTTAATGAGATGTCATCTGCAGAAATCCTCTGAGTGGCCTAGGGAGAAAGTATTACAAAGAAATGTATATCTTACAAAGAAGCTAATTTTGCCTATGTTCTCTTATTTTGTGGAGTGATTGAATGTTGGACTGAAAGTTAAGAGATCTGGGTTCTAGTGCTACCCTGTAAAATGGGGGAGTTGGACTAAATGATCTCTAAAGTCAATGCCAGTTTAAAGGTTCTATGATTTTATCATGAGCAAGGCACTGTCTCAGACACAGGAGAATCAATCCATCCACAAACGTTTGTTTGTTAAATGCTTGGGGCAGCTAGATGGTACGGAGCTAGAATGCCCTACCTGGAATAGGGAAGATCTGAGTTCAAATGCAGCCTCAAAGAGTTACTAGCTGTGTGGACCCTGGGCAAGTCACTTAATCCTGTTTGCCTCAATTTCCTCATCTATTAAATGAGCCAGAGAAGGAAATGGCAAACCACTGCAGTATCTTTGCCAAGAAATCCCCAAACTGGGTCACAAATAGTCAGACACAACTGAAAAATGACTGAACAACAAAATAGATGATACAAAGATATGTGTGTATAGTATATATGCATGCAGTTGTTCAGTTGTTTTCCATCATGACCCTGTTTGGGGAATTTCTTAGCAAAGATATTGGAGTGGTTGACCATTTCCTTCTCCAGCTCATTTTATAGATGGGGAGACTGAAGCAAATAAGTGTCTTGCCCCAAGTCCCACAGCTGGTAATTGTCTGAAACTGCACATGAACCCAGATCTTCCTTACTCTGGTAGGGCACAACTGAACAATAACAAGAACAACAAATACCAGGTCCTGTTCAGTAGGATAATAAACACTGAAGATGCAGAGAAAGACAAATACAGTCCCTGCTCCATGGAAATAAACAGAAAATACAAGCCACCTCTGGCTAGTGAAACCTCAAACAAATAGGGTAGAGAAAATAATAGTAACAACCTAAGATGTTGCCAAGGTTTGCTGATTTTACAAGGGTAACATCTCTCCTCCATGCCTCCTTCTCTCTCATCTGCAGGTTCCCTTCACCTCATAACTAGATGATTACAATAGCTCATTGGTGGATCTGCCTGCAATAAGACTCTCCCCAGTCCCATCCATCCATTGACTCACCTGTCAAAGTAACTCTCCTAAGGAAAAGATCTATTACCCCTTCCTCCCCCAACCATTTCAATAGTCTAGTGGTTCCCTGTCACTCCTAGCATCAGTTAGATAATCTGCTTTTTGAAGGATTATTTATACCCATCCCACCTTACCTTTCCAATCATCTGACAATTTTCATCTTTTGATAATTTCTCCCCAAACCCCTCTCCCCACACTCTATGATCCCATGACACCGACCTCTTTACTGCTTCTTGGATAACACACTCCATCTTCCAACTGCATGCATTTTCTTTCACAGGCTATCCCCCATATCTGTAATGGTCTCCTTTATTATTTTTGCTTCCTGGTTTCTCTGGATTCCTTTAAGTCTCAGCAAAAATCCAATCTACTACAGGAAGCTTTTCTTGATCTCCTGTAATGTTAGTGCCTTCTTTACACTGATTATGTACAATTTATTCTGTATATAGTTTGTTTGTTTGTTTATAGTTATCTGCATGTTGTCTCCCCTATTAGACTGTAAACCCCTGAGAGCAGGAAATGTCTTTTGACTTTTATTGTATCTTTAGTGCTTGGCATAGTGCCTGGCATGTAGTAGGTGATTAATTAATGTGTATTGATTCATACAGTGCTTTAATTGACTTTATTTCACAATTCTATGAAAGACCTATTTCCATATTATTGATAGTTGCACTAGGATGATTGCTTAGAGTCTATATTCCCAATCATATCCCCATCAACACATGTGATCAAGCAGTTGTCTTTCTACTTCAATAATTCTTTCTCTGGATGTGGATAGTGTTCTTTCTCATAAGTCCCTCAGAATTGTCCTGGGTCATTGCATTGCTGCTAGTAGAGAAGTCCATTACATTTGATTGTGCCACGGTGTATGAGTCTCTGTTTATAAGGTTCTCCTGGTTCTGCTCCTTTTGCTCTGCATCAGTTCCTGGAGGTCGTTCCAGTTCACACGGAATTCCTCCAGTTTATTGTTCCTTTCAGCCCAATAGTATTCTATCACCAACAGATACCACAATCTTTTTAGCCATCCCCCAATTGAAAGACATCCTCTCATATTCTAATTGTTTGTCACCACAAAGAGCATGACTATAAATGTTTTTTGTACGTCTTTTTCCTTATTATCTCTTTGGGGTATAAACCCAGCAGAGGTATGACTGGGTCAAAGGGTAGGCAGTCTTTTAAAGCCCTTTGGGCACATAAACTGAGGTCTTTCTAACTCCAGGTTTGGTACTTTACTGTGTCACAGAGCTGCCTTCAACAACCCTTGAGTTTTACAAATGGTCAAAAAACTTGTAGTTAAGTTTGGAAGTAGGGTAGAACATTGGCATTCACTTGGAAAAGATATCACAAACACTGCTTGTAGATGTCCAGGGCATCAGCTACAGCGTAGGTTTTACCATGGCCTAAAGTGAAAATAGCAATCAATTAGATTAGTCAAGGAATTTAAAGGGCAGATATTATGCCTTTATTTATGACTCTCTGGCTATTAGGCCCTCAACAACAGAGCCAATGCTTCTGCTTATTGTCTTCCCCACAGTGCCAAGTTAATTATATTGTACACTTAGTTATAATTAAGGTTTATTATTGCACTTTGTGATAGAAAAAGCTAGAAATACAATGGACATCTATCATTTGGGAAACAGCTAAACAAAGTGTGATATCTAAATGCAATAGAATGCTGTTTGTACTTTTAAAAATCAGTCCTATGAAATGACAAATTAGGAGGAATCCAGATGAACACAGGAAGACTAATGTGAAGTGATACTGAGGGAAGAAAGTAGATCCAAGGGAAAAATATCTGCATTGACTACTAAAATGGAAGCAAAGAAAGGAATAAAAAAGTAAAATTTTTTCCTCTTCTAATGAATGGCCCTAGTTCTGGATATCTGATAATAAAACAGCCCTCCCTTTTCTCAGAAGAGAGATAGGGTTATGGAGGCAGAAAAATAATAGCAATAGTTATAGCAGGCAATTGTGAAGCTTGTAAAGCACTTTGTATCCATTTTATTTTTAATACAAATTTATTTTAAAATACAAATCCATTTGTATTTTATTTCATTTTTACAAAAACCCTCTGAAGTCAGAGCTCTAATAATAATTTTGCAAATGAGGAAACTGAGGCTCACAAAGGTTAATCAACCTTATTTTTCTAGGATCAAATTAGCCTCTTCTTGGTGGAGAGCAAAGTAGAGTGAGGACAGATTGAAACTAGGAAAAGTAAAGTAACAGGGCAAATTTGATCAATGGTTACATAGACAATAAGTATTTTAGGAAGGATTTAAACCCAGGTCTTTCTGAATCCAAATTCAGCACTCTTTGCCCTACACTGCAGAATATCTTAAAAGTTGTAAGCCATGTTCTCTGAGTCATTTGGCTTTATGTAAACGTATATATTTTTTTTGTTATAAACAAGGATTCAGTAAGGAAGATGGGTGGTTAAATGGAAATGATTGTGGGAGTAAAAGCAAAAGACGATGATTAACAAGTTTAAGTGTTTTTTGTATAGTACTAGACACATAAAAGTATAGTATATATCCTGACTCAGTGACGAGGGCTGTTTTTGTTTCTTCACTGGGAATTTTGTGAGGGGAAATGCAAATCCAAAATGGTTATGGAAGGAGATTGGGAATTCAAGAAACTCTTTAATAATACAAATTTCTGAGTGTTTGCTGATCTACACAGATGAAAGAATTTCCTCAATGGAAGCTTGTTACATCAAAAATTATAGCTCTCTCAAGCTAAAAAATGACCACCTAGTATTTAAAATACAGAAAAATCCATCTATACCTTCTCATTCAATGTATTTCTTATCCATGTTCTCATGGTAGAGAATCTATTCAACATGCTGGAAGATATTCCTTAGATCCTTTAATAGTGTCTCAGCCCCAGGGGGCAGCTGGATGGCTCAGTGGATTGAGAGCCAGGCCTAGAGACAGGAAGTCCTAGGTTCGAATCTGGCCTTGGACACTTCCTAGCTGTGTGACCCTGGGCAAGTCACTTAATCCCCATTGCCTAGCCCTGTAACAAATAAAATTAATATAGAAGGATATATATATATATATATATATATATATATATATATATATATAAAAGATATTAGGGTTTAAAAAAAGTTTTAAATAGTGTATGAGCCCCAGAAGAACTCTGCCTGTCCATGTATTATTCTTCATCCTTGAACAGCTTAATGTTTCCAATAATACATTTCCTGAATGAGTGCTGAAAGAATGGACTAAGTGCCCTGAAAGGTGGGGTTGCCCATAGCTGATATATAGGACTTAGAACTTGCTGAATGAAGGCTAATAGCTTAAGGTCTACCAGAGAGTAGCAAGAGTGCTAAGAACCAAGATTTCTGAGTGTGAACTTTACAAATAAACTTACTTGAAGGAAATTATGATTGTAAAAAGGGCTAAAAAAGAGCTTAGAGAGTATTAATAGGTAATACTTAAACCTAACTCTCAGTGGAATCAATTCTGAGAGGGAAGAGCATTTAGATCCATTGGGATATTGAATTCTATCTTAACAGACAGGGAAAGTGAGAAGGGAAAAACCAAGGGGGGAAGTGGGACAGGAAGTACTAAAAGGGAGGGGAAAAGAGAGGGTAGGGAATTTAATAGACCCTAAAAAGATAATAAGAGGAGAACAATAAGGGAGGGAGTGGAAAGGGAAGTAAAATAAGGGTGGGGTTAGGGGGATTGATTAAAAGCAATCACTGGTATAAAAGGAAATAGTGAAAGAAGAAAGGGCAGAACTAGAAGAAGAAATCAAAATGTTGGAGAATATTTAGGTGCTATATATAACTCTGAATGTGAATGGGATGAACTCACCCATAAAATGGAAGCAAATAGCAGAGTGGATTAGAAACCAAAATCCTACCATATGTTGTCTACAAGAAACACACTTGAGGCAGGTAGATATTCTCAGGGTAAAGGCAAAAGGCTGGAGCAAAATCTATTGGGCCTCAACTGAGAAAAAGAAAGCAGGAGTCACAATCATGATATCTGACAAAGTCAAAGTAAAAACAGATCTGATTAAAAGACATAGGGAAGGTAATTACATCCTGATAAAAGGCAGTATAGACAATGAGGAAATATCAGTACTTAACATGTATACAAATGGTATAGCATTCACATTTCTCAAGGAGAAACTATTGGAGTTTAAGGAGGAAATAGATAGTAAAACTATACAAGTAGGATACCAAACTTACTCTATCAGATTTAGATAAATCAAAACAAAGAATAAATAAGAAAGAGGTAAGAGATGTGAATGAAATCTTATAAAAATTAGAGATAATAGATATTTGGAGAAAAATAAATAGGGACAAAAAGGAATACACCTTCTTTTCAGAAGTACATGGTATATTCACAAAGATTGGCCATGTACTAGGGCATAAAAACATGGCAAATAAATTTAAAAAAAGCAGAAATAATAAATGCAAACTTTTCAGATCATAATGTGATAAAACTAATAATTAGTAAGAGTACATGGAGAGGCAAATAAAAAATTAATTGGAAATTAAATTATATGATTCTCCAAAATCAGATAGTTAGTGAACAAATCATAGAAACAACTAATAATTTCATTGAAGAGAATGACAATGATGATACATCATACCAAAATCTATGGGATGTAGACAAAGCAGTAGTTGGGGGAAATGTATACCCTTGAGTGCATATATTAACAAATTAGGGAGGCAGAGATCAATTAATTGGGCATGCAAATGAAAAATCTAGAAAGAGAACAAATTAAAAATCCCCAGATAAAAACTAAATAAAAATCATAAAAACTAAAGGAGAAATTAAATAAACTTGAAAGTGAAAGAGCTATTGAATTAATAAATAAGACTAGAAGCTGGTATTTTGAAAAAACAAATAAAATAGATAAAGTATTAGTTAATCTAATAAAAAAGGAAAGAAGACCAAATTAACAGTATCAAAGATGTAAAGGGAGACCTCACCTATAATGAAGAGGAGATTAAGGCAATCATTAAAAACTATTTTGCCTAATCATATGGCAATAAATATAGCAATTTAGGGGATATGGATGAATATTTACAAAAGTCTAAATTGCCTAGATTAACAGCAGAAGAAATGAAATACTTAAATAATCCCATATCAGTAAAAGAAATGGAACAAGCAATCAAAGAACTCCCTAAGAAAAATACCCAGGACCAGATGGATTCACAAGTGAATTCTATCAAACATTCAAAGAACAACTAGATCTAAACAATTGGAAAAACATTAATTGCTCATGGGTAGGATGAGCTAACATAACAAAAATGACCATCCTACCCAAATTAATTTATTTATTCAGTACCATACCTATCAAACTACCAAGAAACTTTTTTACTGAATTAGAAAAAACTATAACAAAGTTCATTTAGAAGAACAAAAGATCAAGAATATCAAGGGAAATAATGAAAAAAATATGAAGGAGTGGGGCCCAGCAGTACTAGATCTTAAACTGTACTATTAAGCAGTGGTCATCAAAACAATTTGGTACCAGTTAATAGACAGAAGGGAGGATCAGGGGAATAGACTTGGGGTAAATAACTAAGCAAGACAGTATATGATAAACCCAAAAAGTATAGCTTTGGGACAAAAATCCACTATTTGACAAAAACTACTGGGAAAATTGGAAAAAAGTGAGAGATTAGGTTTAGGTCAACGTCTCACACCCTACACCAAAATAAATTCAGAATGGGTGAATGACTTGAATATAAAGAGGGAAACTATAAGTAAATTAGTTGAACATAGAATAGTTTACCTGTCAGATCTATAGGAAAGGAAAGAGTTTAAGAACAAACAAGAATTAGGAAAAATTACAAAATGTAAAACAAATAAGTTTGATTACACTAAATTAAAAAGGTTTTGTACAAACAAAACTAATGCAATCAAATTTAGCAGGGAAGTAACAAATTGGGAAAAAATTTTATAACAATAACCTCTGACAAAGTTTTAATTACTCAAATTTATAAGGAGGTAAATCAGTTGTACAAAAAATCAAGCCATTCCCCAACTGATAAATGGCAAGGGACATGAATAGGCAATTTTTCAGATAAAGAAACCAAAACTACTCAATAAGAACATGAAAAAGTGTTCTAAATCTCTTATAATTAGAGAAATGCAACTCTGAGGTACCATCTCATACCTAGCAGATTGCCTAAAATGACAGCAAAGGAAAGTAATAAATGTTGGAGGGGATGTTGCAAAATTGGGACATTAATGCATTGCTGGTGGAGTTGTGACTTGATTGTGAATCCATTATGGATGGTAATTTGGAACTATGCCCAAAGGATGCTAAAAGACTGTCTGCCCTTTGATCCAGCCATACCAATGCTGGGTTTATATCCCAAAGAAATAATAAGGAAAATGACTTGTACATAAATATTTAGAGCCTTACTCTTTGTGGTGGCAAAAAAATTGGAAAATGAGGAGATGCCCTTCGATTGGGGAATGGCTGAATAAATTGTGGTATCTGTTGGTGACAGAATACTATTGTGTTAAAAGAAATAATTAACTGGAGGAATTCTATGTGAACTGGAACAACCTCCAGGAATTGATGCAGAGTGAAAGGAGCAGAACCAGAAGAACATTGTACATAGAAACTCATACACTGTGGCACAATCGAATGAAATGGATTTCTGTACTGGCAGCAGTGCAATGACCCAGGGCAATTCTGAGGGATTTATGAGAAGAATACTATCTACATACAGAGAAAGAATTGTTGAAGTAGAAACACAGAAGAAAAATAACTGCTTGATTACATGGGTTAATGGGGATATGAGTGGAATATAGACTCTTAGGAATCATCTTAATGTAAATATAAGTAATATGGAAATAGGTCTTGAACAATGACACATGTAAAACCCAGTGGAATTGCTAGTTGGCTATGGGGTTGAGTGGGGGTTAGAAGAGGAGGAAAAGAACATGAATCATGGAACCATGGAAAATATTCATAATTAATTAATTAATTAATTTCAAATGACAAAAAAATAATATTCTCCAAACTTCATCAGCCTGACAAAGGGTTTCATATATACACAAAAGGCATATATGTGGGTGTATATATATAGGTTGTTATTGATTTGTTTCAGTCTTGTCCAATCCCTCCTGGCCCCTTTTAGGGTATTTGTTGGCAGTCATTAAAATATTTGCCATTTCCTTTTCCAGCTCATTTTGTGAATGAAGAAACTTGGGCAAACAGAGTTAAATGATTTGTTCAAGGTCATACAGCTAATAAATATCTGAGGCAATTTTTGAGCATGAGACTTTTTAACTCCAGACCTAGTACTCCATCCAGTATTTTACCTTGCTGCCCATATACCAACATATACATTAATAAAGTTAAAAAATCCTGCATTAATAGTCACAGGTCTTTGTCTACACATTATATAACTCCACTAGACCACTTGCAATTGCTAGGACAGGACATCCCCTTTTAAAAAAATTGCTATAGAGAGAAAACATAGACCTTTAATGAGATATGATTTCCAAAAATTCCTGATTAAAAAGCCTATATGTATAAAGAGAAGCATAAGAGGGTAAATATAAGTAAACAACTGGAAAAGAATCTAAGGAACAGTGGGAAGAGAACACTGATAGCAGTATCCCCTAAGAACCCTAATGTCATTAAAGCTAAATAATTGGAAGGTGGGCAAATATCACTTGAGCTTTACTTTTGTCTGTATTGGTTAAAGAAGGGTAGAACATATAGACACACATACAACATCCCCCTAAAGAATTTGATATAGAAATACATTCAACTTGGTAGGAAACATGAAGAAACAAGAAAAAGAGAAGATTATGGAAAGATGGATATAACAGGAGGAAATAGTTATAAGCAAAACAAACAGCTTGGAGAAGGGACAGTGAAGAAGGACTTAAAATGAGAGAAAGAAAAAGTAAGTCTACAGACTTCTGGGAAGATGGAGGCTTAGACAGAGCAAATCTTAAAACCTCCGCACCCTTACACACTGAGATAGAAAACAATGCGCTTCAAGAAGAAAGAGGACCAAATCTAATAACAGGACAGAGCAGGGGGAACCCTACTACAGCATAACTAAAGAGGTACGCCAAGAAAAGGCATAGAAGGGGAATCCCAGCATCCCAGGATGCCTCCCCCACATGCTGTGCGGAGTGTCCAGCAGCCCAGGAAATCTCAGGGCCAGTGGGTCCACCAGTTGGGAGAGAGGGCCTTGCTGGCTCCAGACTCAGGGAGTCAAACACAGGCACTGGAGAGATGACTGGAGGAGAAAACCAGAGAAATACAGCAAAAATGCCCAGAAGATGGTGGATTAGAGAGAGCCAAACCCCAGACCTCAGATAGCTTGGTTTCCTCATACCGAGATAGAGAATGCAGGCCTTCAAGAGGAAAGAAAACCAGATCAAACACAGCAGACAGTGTAGGGGGACCCCACTGCTGGAGAGCTCAGCTTGTTGAAAATGCCCCTTCTTGTCACTCCACTTTTTTTTGTTTTGTTTTTTCTGTGTGTTTGTTTTTCCCTCCCCTCCAGGTTTTAGCCTCAGGGCAGATAAAGCAGTAAGATTCATCCAACCAGTAGAGGATTAATCCCAACAACTGAACAGACAAAAGTCTTCAGAGGGCAGAGAAAGTAACTAAAAACCTCCATTACCAGTTGGATCTTTCATCAAAAATCATTAAATACATCTGCTCAAACTAGCAGAACAAGGAAGGGAAAAAACATGAGTAAGCAACAGAAAAAAGAGAAAAGAAATGACAACTGACAGCTTCCTTAAAGGAAGTGAAAAGAAAGCAAATGAAACAAAAATAGAAGAAGAGGAAGTAGTTCCAGCAAACTGGACACAGGCTTTGGAAAGGTCTCAAAATTCAATTAACTCAAGAATTTAAAACTCAATTAACCCAAGAACTTCAGGATCTCAAAAAGCAATCAAGAGAGGCTGAAGACAATTTGAAAAAGGAAATACGTGAACTAAAACTCGAAAATAATGTATTCAAAGCTAGAATTGGCCAGCTTGAAAATGAAGCAAAGAAGGCAAAAGATGATCTACAAAGAAAATTAGACCAGAAAGAGAAGGATGACCAAAAAGCCAGGGATGAAATTCAGTCTTTAAAAAACAGAACTCAACAACTAGAAGCAAATGACTTCACAATTCAGCAAGAATATATTAAACAAAATTAAAAAAATGAAAATTTTCAGGAGAATATGAAACACCTCATTGATTCAACCAAAGATCTGGACAACAGGGCTAGAAGAGACAACTTAAGAATTATTGATTGACCAGAACATCATGATAAACGAAAAAGTTTAGATAGCATTTTACAAGAAATTATCAGAGAAAATTGCCCAGAAATTCTTGAACAAGAGGGAAAAGTGGAAATTGACAGGATCCACAGATCACCTCCTACATTTAATCCACAACTGACAACTTCCAGGAATATTATAGCCAAATTAAAAAACTACCAGACCAAGTTAAAAATATTACAAGCTGCTAAAAAGAAGTCATTCAGATATCAGGGAACCACAGGATCTGGCTGCATCTACATTAAAAGACTGGAAGGAAGGTATGAAACACAATATTCCAGAAAGCAAGAGAACTGGGTCTACAACGAAGAATCAACTATCCAGCAAGACTAACTATATTATTGCAGGGGAAAGTATGGTCATTCAATAAAATTGAGAACTTCCAAACATTCCTCAAGAAAAAAACCGGATTTAAACAGAGAGTTTGCTGCCCAAACCCAGAACTCAAGAGAATCAACAGGAGGTAATTAACAGAATGGGGGAGGAGAAAAAAATTCTTTTCTTTAAAGGACACAACAAGTTCAATCAATTTATATCCCAAGAAGAGAAGAAGGTATTGTCAAATATTAAAAATTATTATCACCAACAGTGTAACTAGAACAAGTTCACATAGAGGGAACAGGGACAAACTGTATAGGATGAAATGTCAACCGATATATAAATATATATACATATATGTATGTATGCATATATGTATATATGTAGGTAAGTATAAATATATACAAAATTGGGGGGGAAGAAGATAATAAGAAAAATAGGAAAACAATCAAAAAGGAATAAATTTATATTCCATAAAGAAGCGCATGGGATCAACAGGGAAAAATAACAATACACTGTAAGGGTAAAGAGGTTAGAGAGAGGAAACATTCAATACTTAAGTGCATTGAAATCAACTTAGAAAAGAACAATCAGATCAATAGGGGCAGAAAATTGATTCACACACTATAGAGAAGTAGAAGGGTAACAAACGGATTGGTGGGGAGGGAAGCAATGCTAGGGAGGGAGAGGGCTTGGGGGGAGCACTGCAAGTGGCTTTAAAGAACAAGAAGGGGGGAAGAAAGGGAAGTACAACAAGAGAGGGGATTATAGGAACTGATTAAAAACAAAACACTGGTATAGAAGGAAACAGTGAAAGAAGAAAAGACAGGACTGGGAGAGAGAATCAAAATGTCTGGGAATGCACAGTTGATAATTATAACTCTGAATATGAATGGGATGAACTCGCCCATAAAACGGAAGCAAATAGCAGAGTGTATTAGAAACCAAAACCCAACCATATGTTGTCTACAAGAAACACACACCAGACAGACAGACAGACAGACAGAGTGAAAATGAGAGGATGGAGCAAAATCTTTTGGGCTTCAAATGAGAAAAAGAAGGCAGGGGTGGCTATCATGATTAAGGTTAAAAGAGATAGGGAAGGCAACTACATCCAAATAAAAGACAGTATAAATAATGAAGAAATATCAGTACTCAATATGTATGCACCAAACGATATAACTTCCAAATTTCTAAAGGAGAAGCTAGTGGAACTCAAGGAGGAAATAGATAGCAAAACCATACTAGTGGGGGACGTCAACCTTCCCCTATCAGATCTAGATAAATCAAACCAAAAAATAAATAAGAAAGAGATAAGAGAGGTGAATGAAACCCTAGAAAAATTAGAGTTAATAGATATATATGTAGAAAAATAAATAGAGAAAAAAGGAATACATCTTCTTTTCAGCAGCACATGGAACATTCCCAAAGATAGACCATGTAATAGGGCACAGAAACATGGCAAACTAATGCAAAAAAGCAGAAATAATAAATGTAACCATCTCAGATCATAATGCATTAAAAATAGTTATTAGTAAGAATACGTAGAGAGGCAAACCAAAAACTAATTGGAAATTAAATAATATGATTCTCCAAAATAATTTAGTGAAAGAACAAATCACAGAAACAATTAATAATTTCATTGAAGACAATGACAATGATGGGACATCTTACTCAAACCTATGGGATGCAGCCAAAGCAGTTCTAAGGGGAAAATTGATATCACTGAGTGCATATATTAACAAATTAGGGAGGGTAGAGTTTAATGAATTGAGCATACAAATTAAAAACTAGAAAATGAACAAATTAAAAATTCTCAGATGAAAACTAAATTAGAAATACTAAAAAATCAAAGGAGAAATTAATAAAATCAAAAGTAAAAGAACTATTAGATTAATAAATAAGACTAGAAGCTGGTATTTTGAAAAAACAGATAAAATAGACAAAGTACTGGTTAATCCAATTTTGAAAAAGGAAAGGAAAAAAAACCAAATTAATAGTATCAAAGATGAAAAGGGAGACCTCACCTCTAATGAAGGGGAAATTAAGGCAATCATTAAAAACTATTTTGCCCAATTATATGGCAATAAATTTAGCAATCTAGGTGATATGCATGAATATTTGTAAAAATATAAATTGCCTAGATTAGCAGCAGAAGAAATAGAATACTTAAATAATCCAATATCAGAAAAAGAAATTGAAGAGGCCTTTAAAGAACTCCCTAAGAAAAAATTGCCAGGGCCTGATGGATTCACAAGTGAATTCTATCAAACATTCAAAGAACAATTAATCCCAAAACCATAAAAACTATTTGACATAATAAGCAAAAAAGGAGTTCTACCAAATTCATTTTATGACACAAATATGGTACTGATTCCAAAACCAGAGAGATTAAAAACAGAAAACTACAGACCAATCTCCTAAATAAACATAGATGCAAAAATCTTAAATAGAATACTAGCAAAAAGACTCCAGCAAGTGATCACGAGGGTTATTCATCATGATCAGGTGGGATTTATACCAGGAATGCAAGGATGGTTCAACATTAGGAAAACCATCCATGTAATTGACCATATCAGCAAGCAAACCAACAAAAACCACGTGATTATCTCAATAGATACAGAAAAAGCCTTTGACAAAATACAACACCCATTCTTACTGAAAACACTAGAAAGTATAGGAATAGAATGTCCTTTCCTAAAAATAATAAACAGTATATATCTTAAACCATCAACAAGCATCATATGCAATGGGGATAAATTAGAAGCCTTTCTAATAGATCAGGAGTGAAACAAGGATGCCCATTATCACCTCTATTATTCAACATAGTACTAGAAACACTAGCAGTAGCAATAAGAGAAGAAAAAAAATTGAAGGTATTAAAATAGGCAATGAGGAGACTAAGCTATTACTCTTTGCAGATGATATAATGGTCTACTTAAAAAATTCTAGAGAATCAACTAAAAAGCTAGTAGAAATAATCAACAACTTTAGCAAAGTTGAAGGATACAAAATAAATGCACATAAATCATCAGCATTTATATATATTTCCAACACATCACAAGCAAGAGGTAGAAAGAGAAATACCATTTAAAATCACCCTAGACAATATAAAATTCTTAGGAATCTATCTACCAAAACAAACACAGGAATTATACGAACATAACTACAAAACACTTTCCAAACAATTAAAACTATATCTAAACAATTGGAAAAACATTGATTGCTCATGGGTAGGACGAGCTAACATAATAAAAATGACCATTCTACCCAAATTAATTTACTTATTTAGTGCCATACCTATCAAACTACCAAAAACCTTTTTACTGCATTAGAAAAAAATATAACGAAGTTTATTTGGAAGAACAAAAGATCAAGAATATAATGGGAAAATAATGAAAAAAAACGTGAAGTAAGGTGGTTTACTAGTACCAGATATTAAGCTATGCTATAAAGCAGCAGTCATCAAAACAATATGGTACTGGTTAAGAGATAGAAGGGAGGATGTGTGGAATAGACTTAAGGTAAGTGACATCAGCAAAATAGTGTATGATAAACCCTAGAGCCCAACTTTTGGGGCAAAAATCCACTATTTGACAAAAAACTGCTGAGAAAATTGGAAAACAATATGGGAGAGATTAGGTTTAGATCAACATCTCACACCCTACACCAAGATAAATTCAGAATGGGTGAAAGACTTGAATATAAAGAAGGAACTAGTAAGTAAATGAGGTGAACGCAGAATAGTATACTTGTCAGATCTCTGGTAAAGAAATTATTTTAAAACCAAGCAAGAGTTAGAAAAAATTGTAAAATGTAAAATAAATAATTTTGATTTTATTAAATTAAAATGTTTTTGTACAAACAAAAACAATGCAACCAAAATCATTAGGGAAACAACAGACTGGGAAAAAATCTTTATAACAAAAAACTCTGACAGGGGTCTAAATACTCAAATATACAAGGAGCTAAATCAATTGTATAAGAAATGAAGCCATTCACCAATTGATAAATGGGCAAGGGACATGAATAGGCAATTTTCAGATAAAGAAATCAAAAGTATCAATAAGCACATGAGAAAGTGTTCTAAATCTCTAATAATTGGAGAAATGCAAATTAAAACAACTCTGAGGTACCACCTCACACCTAGCAGATTCGCTAAAATGATAGCAGGGGAGTGTAATGAATGTTGCAGGGGATTGTGGCAAAATTGGGATGTTAATGCATTGCTGGTGGAGTTGTGAACTGATCCAACCATTCTAGATGGCAATTTGTAACTATGCCCAAAGAGCAATAAAAGAATGCCTGCCCTTTGATCCAGCCATACCATTGCTGGGATTGTACCCCAAATAGATCATAGATAGATTTGCACAAAAATATTTATAGTTGCACTCTTTGTGTTGGCAAAAATCTGAAAAGCAAGGGTATGCCCTTCAATTGGGGAATGGCTGAACAAATTGTGGTATATGTTGGTGATGGAATGCTATTGTGCTCAAAGGAATAATAAACTAGAGGAATTCCATGTGAACTGGAAAGACCTCTAGGAGTTGATACAGTGTGAAAGGAGTAGAGCCAGAAGAACATTTTACACAGAGACTGATACACTGTGGTAAAAGCAAATGTAATGGACTTCTGTACTAGCAGCAATGCAATGACACAGGACAATTCTGAGGGATTTATGGAAAAGAACGCTACCCACATTCAGAGGAAGAACTACAGGAATGGAAACACAGAAGAAAAACAACTGCTTGAACACTTAGGTCGATGAGGACATGATTGGGGATATAGACCCGAAAAGACCACACCAATGTAACTATCAATAATAAGTAAATAAGTCTTGACCGACCACACATGTTAAAACCAGTGGAAATGTGAGTTAGCTACGGGACAGGGGGACGGGACGGGGGTTTGAGGGGGTGAAGGGTAAAGTAAAAACATGAATTATGTAACCATGGGAAATTTTTCTAAAAATTAAAAATTAAAAAAAACAAATGAACAAACAAAAAAAAAAGAAAAAGTAATATGATTCATATCTGAGTCAGAAAAGAGATGGAGTCAGAGAAGGCATTTATGGGAAACAAAGAATACTAGTGCTGATCACAACCCTATTGTATATCTCTCTGTTTTATGTACAGAGGGAATTGGGAGAGGGGCAGCTAAGTCATTCAGTGTATAGGGATTCAGGCCTGGAGACTGGAGGTCCTAGATTCAAATATGACCACAGACACCACCTAGCTATGTGACCCTGGGCAAATCACTTAACTCCAAATTGCCTAGCTATTATCACTTTTGATTCTAAGACAGATGTTAAAGGTTTTTGTTTTTGTTTTTGTTTTTTAAGAGGGATTTGAGACTAAGGAAAAGAAAAATAATATAATAATATGTGAAAGGAAATATACACTGTCAAAGATGTGAATATTTTTTAAAGTGTTAGCTAATTTGATTTTTTAAGAAGATAATTAAACAAGCATTTATTAACTACCTACTGTGTGGCAGACACTCTGCTAGGGCGAGGCTACAAAGACGAAAATGAAAACAGTCTCAATTCTAAAAGAACATTATTCTCCTGGGGAGAAACAATATGTACACCAATAAATACATATAAAGTAGAATTATAGAATCATATAGCCTAAATTAAATTAGGACTGTAGAGGCAATCTAGTCCAATCCCTTTACTTTGCAGATAAGGAAACTGGGATCCAGAGAGGTTAAATAATTTGCCCAATGTCACACAGATCTGTAATATAACAGTAATAGTTAATATTTTCATGGCACCTAATATGTGTCAGGCTTTGTACTAAGCACTTTACAATTATATCATTTGATCACAACAACGCTGAGAGAGAGGTAGGTGCTATTATCATCCTCATTTTATAGATTAGGAAACTGAGGCAGATGTTAAGTGACTTGCCCAGGGTCACACAACTAGTAAATGTGTGAGTCTAGATTTGAACTCAGATCTTTTTCACTCCAGACTTGATGCTACCCATTACCTTTAATTTTAAATCCATCATGCTTTCCATTTCACCACAGTGCCTATATAGAAAATAAATTTTTAGGAACATTAACATCTGGGAAGAATAAGCAAAGGTCTTACGTAGGAAATGGTATTTGAGTTGACCTTTGAATGAAGGTAAGGATTCTAAGAGCCAGAGATGAGGCAGCTGAGCATTCCAGGCATGAATTCCAGGCCTGTTCAAAGACTCAAAGAGATGGAACGTTGAGTATGGGAGAACAACAAGTAGGCCAGTTTGGCTGAAACGTAGAGCATATGATGGGGAATATTGTGAAATTAGTCTGGCAAGATAAACTGCAGCCAGATTGTTAAGGGCTTAAAGTGCCAAATGGAGAAGTTTAAATGCAATGCCTGTCTACTTTGCTTCTTCCACCCAACAACTGACATTTACAAGGTGGGTTCCCTAGGGAACAAGTGTCCCAGGTCTCATGTGCCCTTTGGGTCTACATTCACAAAACTATAATTCAGAAGCCCCCACCAATGTGCTTATCTTTCAGTAGTCAGCCAGAGGATACAATTAGCTTAGGGCAAAGATGTTTCTTGAAATAGTATAGTAAGAAGATTTATATAATAGCATTCTTTCCAAAAAAATTAAGACATACTCTACTATATATACTTCAATGCCAAAAAGAATAGTACATACATAAAGATGTAAGGGTATGGAGACCCATGTGTAGGGAGCACATGTGGATACAGCATGTATAAGAGATGATAACTCATACCTCCAAAGCTGTAGAACTTCTGACTTGTTTATTTGTTCAGTCATATCTGACTCCTCATGACCCCATTTGGGATTTTCTTGGCAAAGATACTAGAGTGGCTTGCCATTTCCCTCTCCAGTTCATTTTACAGATGAGGAAACTGAGGTAAACAGGGTGAAGTAATTTGCCTAGGGTCACACAGCTAGGATCTGAGGACAAGTTTGTATTTAGGAAGATAAGTCTTCCTGACTCCAGGCCCAAAACTCTGAACCACCTGGAAGTCCCACTACATCTGAAACCTTTGCACTGTTATTCCCTTTAACCTTGATTTCATCTTTTCCATAAAATGACTAATATAGGAAAATGTTTTACATGATCACATATGTAAAATCTATATCAAATGACTTACTGTTTCAGAGAGGCAGGAAGGGTGGGAGAGAGAGGGAGTGAGGATGGAAAGAAGGGATAGATTTTTGAACTCAGAATTAAAAAAACAATGAATGTTTAAAGATTACTTCTATATATAATTGAAGGGAAATAAAATAATATTAAAAACACACAACTTTGAACTCAATGTTTTTGCCAGACCCTTTTCCATTGATCATTACTAAATATTACTGGATTATAAAATCTTCACAGCCTCTAGTTCCTGGCTTATCTGAAACTCTTGGCTAGGTTCTTTCAGAGAGAAGTAGAAAAATATTTTAGGAACAATATGAAGCTTTCCTTCCTCTACGTCAGAGTTTCTCTAGCATCAATTTCTCTAGCATCAGAGGTTAGAGTTAATCACTTACCAAGCTCTCTCTTCAAACAATAATTCTATAGTCAGTTCTTACCATATCCCTTTTTTAAATACTTGCCAAGGTTATCCATGCTCTGGAACTAGTCCATTGTCTTTGCCAATTCTTAGCCTGGGTTACTGACTCTTTCATATACAATAGCCTCATATCCTTTGCAAGTTGCAAATGAACCATTCAATATCAAATACCCTTACCTACATTTTATCTTAGGATCAACAAGAAGACACATGGGGTGTGGTATCACTTCATTTCATAACTTGATCCTATAATAAATAAAAAAATATCTTCTCCATCCTTGAAATCAATACTCTTCTCCCAGATACCAACTCTAGACCACTGTCTCCTCTAATCTAAATATCTAGCTCTTGAACTCTAGTGCCACATCTCAAAACACCAATTTTATATTTCTACCTATAATTCCTGGTTGACAGGTATCACTGTAAGGGATAGTGTGCTGGACTACCAATCAGGATGATTTCAGAAAAATCTGGAAAAATTTACATGAACTGATGCAAAGTGAAGTGAGCAGAACCAGAACATTGTATACAGTGACAGCATTTTTTGATGAAATTTGATAGCATATTTCTTGATGAAAATGACCTAGTTATTCTCAGCAATTCAGTGATCTAAGACAATCCCAGAGACTCATGATGAAAAATGCCATTTGCCCTTTGAGGAAAACTGATGGAATTTGAATACAGACTGAAACATATTATATTTCATTTTCTCCTATTTTTTTTCATTTGAGACCTTGTCCATAGAATGACTAATATGGAAAAAATGGTTTATATGATTACATCTGTAAAATCTATATCAGAATACTTACCATTTTAGGGAGGGGAGAGAGCAAGGAGGGAGTGAGGAAAGGAAGGTCAGAAAAAGGGAGAGAATTTGGAACTCAAAACTTAAAATGTTAAAAAATTAATTTCTACATGTAATACTGGAAATCTTATTTAAAAAATAAATCTACGATCCCATGAGTATTGAAATAGCCTCTTTTTTAAAAAAAATATAAAGTTGTTTGCTTGTTTGTTTGTTACATTAAAATTCCCAATTACCTCCCTACATCTTTTGCTTCTCTGCACTAGAAAAGGTATCATTTAACAAAACACTATATGTATATACAGAAAATTATATCATGTTTCTATTTGTCAGTTCTTTCTTTGGAAGTAGACCTACACAAATGATTCTTCAAACAATATTTTGTTGTTATATACAAAGTTCTCTTTGTTCTGCTCCTTTCACTCTTCATAATTTCATGTAGGATTTTCCATGTTTTTTTTAAATTAATCTGCTCATCATTTCTTATAATGTAGTTATATTCCATTATAATCATATGCCATAATTTGTTTAGTCATTTCCCAATTGATGGTATCCCCTCAATTTCCAATTCTTTGCCACCATGAAGAGAACTACTATGAATATTTTAGAGTATATAAGTTCTTTTCTTTTTTACCCTGATCACTTTAGGAAATAAACCCAGTAAATGATATTTCTGGGTCATTTCTCTCCAAAATGATTGGTTCAATTCACAACTCCGAGATATTATCTCACACCTAACAGATTGGTTAAAATGATTGAAGAGCAAAATGACAAATGTTGGAGGGGATGTAGGAAAAACAGGAACACTAATACATCAAGTCCCTCTCAGGTTAAGGCAAATCAACAAAGGTATAGTGCTAATCAGCGCTGCTGTTACAAAGATGAAAACAGTCCCTGCTCTCAAGGAGTTTACAATCTTGTGGAAGAGACAACATACAAATAACTATGTACAAACAGGAAATGCCAGATAAATTAGAGATTATCTGAAAGGAATGACTCTAGCAATTAGATAGATTGGGAAAGGTTTCTGGCAGAAAGTGAGACTTTATTTAGAATATTTTTCCATGGTTTCATGATTCATGATATTTCCCACCCCTCTTCCCTCTCTCCTCCTCGCACTGACAAGAGTTCCACTGGGTTATACGTGCGTCATTGTTCAAAACCTATTTCCATGTTATTCATATTTGCAATAGAATGATCTTTTAATGTCAAAACCCTAATCATATCCCCATTGAACTACATGATCAATCAAATCAAAGTTTTTCTTCTGAGTTTCTACTCCCATAGTTATTTTTCTGGATGTGGAGAGAGTAGTATTCTTTTTTGTAAGTTCCTCTGGACTGTCCTGGGTCATTGCATTGTCACTAGTAGAAAAGTCTATTACGTTCAATTGTGCCGTAATGTACCAGTCTCTGTACAATGTTCTCTTGGTTCTGCTCCTTTTGCTCTGCATCAATTACTGGAGGTCTTTCCAGTTCCTATGGAATTCCTCTAGTTCATCATTCCTTTCAGCACAATAGTATTCCATCACCATCAGATGCCACAATTTGTTCAGCTATTCCCCAATCGAAAGGCACCCTCTCATTTTCCAATTTTTTTGCCAACACAAAGAACACAGCTATAAATATTTTTGTTCACCACAAAAATATTGTTTGAAGAATCATTTATGTAGGTCTCCCTCCAAAGAAAGAACTGACAAATAGAAACATGATATAATTTTCTGTATATACATATATTGTTTTGTTAAGTGATACCTTTTCTAGTGCAGAGAAGTGAAAGATGTTAGGAGGTAATTGGGAATTTTAATGTAACAAACAAACAAGCAAAGAAATAAATTTATATTTTTTTAAAAAGTGACTTGTGAATTCCCTTACTGAATGACTAGCTAAGTGCTTAAGTAGGGGCACTTCAAGTTCTTGATTTGATTAACTTAAAATAGACAAGGGGAGAGTTAATTCTATCTTCACAGAGAGAACCTTGAGAAGCCTTTCAAGGAACAGGGTTTTGTGTAACAAACAAAATCACTGCTCTCTAGACTATGTTCCTTTTTTTTTCTATTCACAGTTACCCCTACTTCCCCACCACCACCCTTAGAACATCCAATTTAGATCTTTTCACCTCTTGTCTTGACTAAATAGTCTTTTTTGTTGTTTCTTCCTAATCTTCTGTCTTAGAATTAATACTTTGTATACTGTTCCAAAGCAAAAGAGTGGTAAGGGGTAGGCCAGTGATGGGCAAACTATGGCCCTGGGCCAGATGGGGTCCCTTGAAATGTTCTATCCAGCCAGTGGCATTATTCCTAATCTGAAGAATACAATGAGTAGGATATAGAACAATAAAACTTGGAAAGAGTTGCCTTAGAAACAAACTGACAGATGAGCATTTCCTTTCCTTTGACGCCCTCTTTAAAAAGTTTGCCCATCACTGGGCTAGGCAATGGGGGTTAAGTGACTTGCCCAACGTCACCATGCTAGGAAGTGTCCGAGACCAGATTTGAATCCAGGACCTTCCAGCTTTAGGACTGATTTTCAATCACTGAACCACCAGCTGCCCCCTAAATAGATTTCTAATTGTTCTATCTGCTTTAAGTCTCAGCACCCCAAACCATCATCCACTCAGCCGCCAAAGTGATTCTTCCTAAAACATAGGTCTGACCAAGTGACCCCTCCTCCTCACCCAAAACACTCCAATGGCAAACTATTACTGCTATTATCTAATTTGAATTCTTTTATTTGGTATTTAATGCCTCTTCCTTTCTATCCAACCTTCTTACCCTTTACTTTCTGCTGAGGACTAGATTTGCCATTCATCTCCAAAATGGAGTACTTGGTGTTATTCATACAGGGTTTTCTTGGCTTCATATCTTTACGTTTCTTGTTTCCCCCCATGCCTGGAATGTTCTTCCTTCTCCCTGACAGACACCTCTTTGAATCACTGGTCTCATTCAAAACTCAGCTCAAAGGCTAAGTCCCACTAGGGGAGAGAGTTTTGGATTTGGAGTCAAGGGGACATGTTAAAAACCTGCTTTGTATTTTTACTAAATCTGTGACCTGAGACAGCTAGGTGGCACAGTAGATAGAGTTCTAACTCTGAAGTCAGGGAGACTCATCTTCCTGAGTTCAAATCTAACCTCAGACATATTGTGATCCTGGGCAAGTCACTTAACCGTTTTTGCCTCTGGTTCCTCATTTGTAAAATGAGACACAGAAGGAAATAGCAAAACACTATAGCATCTTTACCAAGAAAACCCCCAATGGAGTTACAAAGACTCAAACACAACTCAACGATGACTGACCCAAGACAATGCACTTAACCTCTTCTGAACCTGTTATCCCATCTGTAAAATGGGACTTATAAAAACCAGATCAGGCTTTTTCTCCTTCCTTTATTTCCCACTTTCAATAACTCTACCTTGTTGTAAATAAAAGCTGCTAACAGTCATTTTGACTTAAGGACAAATATTTTATAAATGGCGACCACTTTCATAACTCTCATATTGAGTCAAAACCTCAGATTTTTATCTTTATCAAAAGAGACCTTTATCTAAAAAAGATGTGAAGTGTGGACCAATCTTGAAGTATAATATAAATGTTAGCCTATATTTATCTACACATCACCTTCTTTACTGGAATATAAGCTCCTTCAAGGCAAGGACTACATTTATATTTTGCTTTCTCTTTGCATCCCTTAGCTTTAGAAAGTTCTGGCAAATTATATAGCTTAATAAACACTTGTTCCCCACTTGAGATTGAGATGATTTGTATTCTGTAAGTTTAAAGACTGACCTTTAGGAACTACAGTCCTGTACTTCTGAAAGGGAAATGAGAATGCCCCACTCAGTATTTGACAGAGAACAAATTAGAAGGTTGTGGAGTGGTGGTAAGGGCCAAATAGATGGGAGCTGAAGGCTCTTTGAAAAGTTAAAAGTGCTATACAAATGTAAAGTACCATTATTATGCAGTGTATTGAAGAACTGAGCTATTATTATGTACTATTAGTTAATTGATTTCCAGTTTCCTGTTCATTTAGCTAAGAAAGGAGGAAAGAAGTGGGCGGGGCAAGCCCTGATAGAGTTTAAAAGCCAACAAAAAGCTAAGACTGGGGTTGGGGGAGGCTGGGAAGACAGAAGCTTACTTGGTAGGGTACCTGGAAAAAAACTAATGATAATATTTGGATTAGTTATGAAAAGACAGAGTAGTAGGGCTTTTAAAACAATTACTTATTTAGAGAGCTTAAATGAGGGTCAGCAAGATTCTACCCTATTTCTTCTGATATGTTCTCTGCCCTTAATCTCATTTTTTTTATTAATTAAGAAAATTTTCCTGTGGTTACATGATTCATGTTCTTTCCCTCCTTTCCTCTCACCCCCCCTCCCAGAGCCAACTAGCAATTCCACTGGATTTTACATATGTCAGTGATCAAGACCTATTTCCATATTATTGATATTTGCACTAGGGTAATAGTTTAGAGTCTATATCCTCAATCATATCCTCATCAACCTATGTGATCAAGCAGCTGTTTTTCTTCTATATTCCTGCTCCCACAGTTCTTTCTCTGGATGTGGATACCATTTTTTCTCATAAGTCCCTCAGAAATGTCTTGGATCATTGCTTTGCTGCTAGTAGAGAAGTCCATTATATTCGATTGTGCGATATGGTATGTCTGTCTCTGTGTATATGGTTATCCTGCTTCTGTTTCTTTCACTCTGCATCAATTCCTGGAGGTCATTCCAGGTCACATGGAATTCCTCTATTTCTTTATTCCTTGTAGCACAATAATATTCCATCACCAACAGATACCACAATTTGTTAAGCCATTCCCCAATTGAAGGACATCCCCTCACTATCCAATTCTTTGCCACCACAAAGAGTATGGCTATAGATATTTTTGTATAGGTCTTTTTCCTTATTATCTCTTTGGGGCTATAAACCCAGCAGTGGTATGGCTGGATCAAAGGGTAGGAAAACTTTTAGCACCTGTTGGGCATAGTTCGAAATTGCCATCCAGAATGGTTGCATCAGTTCACAACTCTACCCCTTAATCTCATTTTTAAGGTGATGCACAGGTACTTCTTAGAAGAGTTTGAGCTTTGTTCTGCTTCTCTTAGTCAAGGGAAAACTATTCATTCCCCTCTTGTCAGACCTTTCTTTCCTTTTCTAATCTGCCACTTTTCTGGCTTCTTTTCCTCTTCATCCCTTCTTTTTTCCTTTTTTCTTCTTACTTCTCTTTTCCTTTTCCTTTTCTGAGAATAAGGGAGTAGGGGGGAAGGGAGGGAGCGACAAAACAATTTCATCTTCATTTTCTCCTTATGTTAAGTTTGGATCTATAGCGTGCAGTCTCACTTCTGCAACATAAGGTTTCTATTTCCTTAACTTATTGACAAAACAGCAGAAATATTTGTTGAACAATTTTTTTGACAAGAAAATAGCAGTTTGCCAGAACAATGGAAAAATAAAACCACCTTTTAACTGGGGGAAAAAATCATCCAGAACTGTAGTTAACATACTGCTAATAACTAAAGAGAGAGTCAAGAGTGACTAACCACCAACTAACCTAGAGGGCTGAGAGGAAGAAGGTGAAAATGAATGAGGCAATTTGGCTAGATGAATTGAATAGGGCTCAGGAGAAATTGGGAGACAGTGAGCCAAAAGGGACCAGGAATGACCTCTGACTACATTTAAAGTTATATCTCTCCACTGCTTTTCCTTCTAAAGTGACAAGAATAAACAGTCCTCTACAATTATACTTCCATAAATTCCCTGTCACCAACACCCACAATCATTGGTATAAGATTAAATTCCACTTTGAGTTCATCACCCTCCCTACCTCCCCCACCAAAAAATGTCAGGGAGACCAGCCTTGTTCTTGATAAATTACAAAACAAATATATATCCAGCATAAAAAGGCTAGATTTTCTTCCACTTGTGTGGTATCTATGTACAGATTCTTACATTTTAATAAAGACCTTCTAACCCCATCTAATTTGCATAGTTTTCCCAAAAAGGAGCCCACATATAAAGTCCTTGAACTGATTCAACAGATTAATGCCACTGCCTTATTATGAAACTTGGGAATTTATTCATTTTTTCTAGTTTTAAATATTTTATTTTTTTATAAATATTTTCTGTGGTTACATGAATCCTGTTTTTACTTTCCCCTTCACCCCCCCTCTAACTCCCCCCCACCATATCCAACGCTCATTTCTACTGGTTTTAACATGTGTGATTAGTCAAGACATTTACATATTATTGATAGTTGCATTGGTGTGGTGGTTTCAGGTATATATCCCCAACCATGTCCACATCAACCCATGTGTTCAAGTGGTTGTTTTACTTCTGTTTCCATTCCTGCAGTCCTTCCTCTGAATGTGGGTAGTGTCCTTTCCATAAATCCCTCAGAATTGTCCTGGGTCATTGCATTGCTGGTAGTACAGAAGTCCATTACATTCGATTTTACCACAGTGTATCAGTCTCTGTGTACAATGTTCTTCTGGTTCTGCTCCTTTCACACTGCATCAATTCCTGGAGGTCTTTCCAGTTCACATGAAATTCCTCTAGTTTATTATATCTTTGAACACAATAGTATGCCATCACCAGCATATACCACAATTTGTTCAGCCTTTCCCCAATTGAAGGGCATATCCTCGTTTTCCAGTTTTTTGCCACCACAAAAAGCAAGGCTATAAATATTTTTAAACAAGTATGTTTATCTATGATCTCTTTGGGGTACAAACCCAGCAATGCTATGGCTGGATCAAATGGCAGGCAGTCTTTTAGAGCTCTTTGGGCATAGTTCCGAACTGCCATCCAGAATGGTTGGATCAGTTCACAATTCCACCAGCAGTGCATTAATGTCCAAATTTTGCCACATCCCCTGCAACATGCATTACTCTCCCATGCTATTATTTTAGCCAATCTTCCAGGTGTGAGGTGGTACCTCAGAGTTGTTTTGATTTGCATTTCTCAAATTATTAGAGTTTTAGAACACTTTCTCATGTGCTTATTGATAGTTTTGATTTCTTTATCTGAAAATTGCCTCATTCACCTCTCTTATCTCTTTATTATTTATTTTTTGGTTTTATTTATCTAAATCTGAAAGAGGAATATTTAGATCTCCCACTAGTAAATTTTTAAAAATTTTTAATCATTTATTAATATTCATTTTTAACATGGTTACAGGATTCAAGCTCCTACTTTCCCCTTCACCCCCCGCTCTCCTCCCACCCATAGCCAATGCACATTTCCACTGGTTTTAACATGTGTCCTTGTTCAAGACCTATTTCCAAATTGTTGTTAGTTGCATTGGTGTGGTAATTTCGAGTCCATATCACCAATCATGTCCTCCTCAGCCCATGCGTTCAAGCAGTTGTTTTTCTTATATGGTTCCTCTCCTGTAGTCCTTCCTCTGAATGTGGGTAGTGTTCTTTACAATAAATCCCTCAGAGCTGTCCTGTGTCATTGCTTTCTGCTGGTACAGAAGTCCATTACATTCGATTTTACCATAGTATATCAGTCTCTGTGTACAATGTTCTTCTGGCTCTGCTCTGCTCTGCCAGCCAGAATGGTTGGATCAGTTCACAACTCCACCAGCAATGCATTAATGTCCCAATTTTGCCACATCCCCTCCAACATTCATTACTCTCCCCTTCTTTCATTTTAGCCAATCTGCTAGGTGTGAGGTGGTACCTCAGAGTTTTTTTGATTTGCATTTCTCTAATTATTAGAGATTTAGAACACTTTCTCATGTACTTATTGATACTTTTGATTTCTTTACCTGAAAATTGCCTATTCATGTCTCTTGCCCATTTATCAATTGGGGAATGGCTTGATTTTTTATACATTTGACTTAACTCCTTGTATATTTGAGTAATTAGACCCCTGTCAGAGTTTTTTGCTACAAAAATTTTTTCCCAATTTGTTGTTTCCCTTCTGATTTTGACTACATTGTTTTTGTTTGTACAAAAGCTTTTTAGTTTAATATAATCAAAACCATTTAATTTACATTTTGTAATTTTCTCTAACTCTTGCTTGGTTTTAAAGTCTTTCCTTTCCCAGAGATCTGACAAGTATACTATTCTGTGTTCACTTAACTTGTTTATAGTTTCCCTCTTTATATTCAAATTATTCACCCATTCTGAATTTATCTTGGTACAGGGTGTGAGATGTTGATCTAAACCTAATCTCTCCCATATTGTTTTCCAAATTTCCCAGCAGTTTTTGTCAAATAGTGGATTCATGTCCCAAAAGTTGGGCTCTTTGGATTTATCATACACTGTCTTGCTGATGTCATTAACCCCAAGTCTATTCCATTGATCCTCCCTTCTATCTCTTAGCCAGTACCATATTGTTTTCATGACTGCTGCTTTATAGTATAGTTTAATACCTGGTACTGCTAGGCCCCCTTCCTTCACATTTTTTTTCATTATTTCTCTTGATCTTTTGTTATTCCAAATGAAATTTGTTATAGTTTTTCCTAATTCAGTAAAGAAGCTTTTTGGTAATTTGATAGGTATGGTGCTAAATAGGTAAATTAATTTGGGTAGAATTGTCATTTTTATTATGTTAGCTCGTCTGACCCATGAACAATGAATGGCTTTCCAATTGTTGAGATCCAGTTTTATTTGCTTGGAAAGTGTTTTGTAGTTGTTTTCGTATATTTGCTGTGTTTGTTTTGGTAGATAGATTCCCAAGTATTTTATATTGTCTAGGGTGATTTTAAATGGTGTTTCTCTTTCTACCTCTTGCTGCTGTGATGTGTTGGAAATATATAGAAATGCTGATGATTTATGTGCATTTATTTTGTATCCTACAACTTTGCTAAAGTTGTTGATTATTTCTACCAGCTTCTTAATTAATTCTCTAGGATTTTTTAAGTATACCATCATATCATCTGCAAAGAGTGATAGCTTAGTCTCTCATTGCCTATTCTGATACCTTCAATTTCTTTTTCTTCTCTAATTGCTACTGCAAGTGTTTCTAGTACTATGTTGAATAATAGAGGTGATAATGGGCATCCTTGTTTCACTCCTGATCTTATTGGGAAGGCTTCTAATTTATCCCCATTGCATATAATGCTTGTTGATGGTTTTAGGTATATACTGTTTATTATTTTTAGGAAAGGTCCTTCTATTCCTATACTTTTCAATGTTTTCAATAGGAATGGATGCTGTATTTTGCCAAAGGCTTTTTCAGCGTCTATTGAGATAATCATGTGATTTTTGTTTGTTAGACTGTTGATATGGTCAATTATTTGGATGGTTTTCCTAAAGTTGAACCATCCTTGCATTCCTGGTATAAATCCCAGCTGATCATGGTGGATGATCTTAATTACTTGCTGGAGTCTCTTTGCTAATATTCTATTTAAGATTTTTGCATCTATGTTCATTAGGGAGATTGGTCTATAGTTTTCTTTCTCTGTTTTTGGTCTCCCTGGCTTTGGAATCAGTACCAAATTTGTGTCATAAAAGGAATTTGGTAGGACTCCTTCTTTGCTTATCATATCAAATAATTTGTATAGTATTGGGATTAGTTGCTCTTTGAATGTCTGATAGAATTCACTTGTGAATCCATCAGGTCCTGGTGATTTTTTCTTAGGGAGTTCTTTGATGGCTTGTTCAATTTCTATTTCTGATATGGGACTGTTTAGGTATTCTATTTCTTCTGCTGTTAATCTAGGCAATTTAGATTTTTGTAAATATTCATCCATATCTCCTAAATTGTTATATTTTTTGCCATATAATTGGGTGAAATAGTTTTTAATGATTGCCTTAATTTCCCCTTCATTAGAGGTGAGGTCTCCCTTTTCATCTTCAATTCTGTCAATTTGGTTTTCTTCTTTCCTTTTTTTATTAGGTTTACCAGTCCTTTGTCTATTTTATCTGTTTTTTCAAAATACCAGCTTCTAGTCTTATTTATTAATTTAATAGTTCTTTTACTTTCAATTTTATTAATTTCTCCCTTAATTTTTAGTATTTCTAATTAAGTTTTCATCTGGGGGGTTTTAATTTGCTCGCTTTCTAATTTTTTGAGTTGCATACCCAATTCATTGATCTCTGCCCTCCTTAATTTGTTAATATATGCACTCAACGATATAAATTTCCCCCTGAGTACTGCCTTGGCTGCATCCCACAGAGTTTGGTAGGATATCTCATCATTGTCATTCTCTTCAATGAAATTGTTGATAGTTTCTATGATTTCTTCTTTGACAAATTGGTTTTGGAGAATCATATTGTTTAATTTCCAATTGGTTTTTGATTTGCCTGTCCAGGTGCCCTTACTAATTATTATTTTTATTGCATTATTATCTGAGAAGGTTACATTTATTATTTCTGCTCTTTTGCATTTGTTTGCAATGATTCTATGCCCTATTACATGGTCAATCTTTGTGAATGTACCATGTGCAGCTGAAAAGAAGGTGTATTCCTTTTTGTCCCTATTTATTTTTCTCCACATATCAATTAAATCTAATTTTCCTAGGACTTCATTAACCTCTCTTACCTCTTTCTTATTTATTTTTTGGTTTGATTTATCTAGATCTGAAAGAGGAATATTTAGATCTCCCACTATTATGGTTTTACTATCTATTTCCTTCTTGAGCTCTGCCAGTTTCTCCTTTATGAATTTGGATGCTATACCACTTGGTGCATATATATTGAGCAGTGTTATTTCCTCATTGTTTATGCTGCCTTTAATCAGGATGTAATGACCTTCCCTGTCTTTTTTAATCATATCTATTTTTACTTTGGCTTTGTCAGAAATCATAACAGCCACTCCTGCCTTCTTTTTCTTATTTGATGCCCAAAAGATTTTTCTCAAGCCCTTAACCTTAAACTTGTGTATGTCTACCCACCTCATATGTGTTTCTTGTAGACATCATATGGTAGTATTTTGGTTTTTGATCCACTCTGCTATTTGCTTCCGTTTTATGAGCAAGTTCATCCCATTCACATTCAGAGTTATAATTATCAGTTGCGCATTCACTGACATTTTTGTATCCTCCCCTAGACCCACCCTTTCTTCTTACACTATTTTCTTTTAAACCAGTGGTTTGCTTTGAGCCGGTACCCCTTATCCCCTCCCTTGATTGACTTCCCTTTCTGCCCCCTCCCTTGTTATTCTCCTCTTTTTGTTTTTAAAGGCCTAGTGAATTCCCTCCCCTTCTTCTCCCCTCCCTTTTTTGACCTCCCCACTCCCCTGCTCCCTTTGGTTTATCCCTTCTCACTTTCTCAGTAGGGTTAGATAGACTTTTTTATCCCAATGGATAATATAGCTACTTTTCCCTCTCTGGGTTGATTACACTGATAGTAAGGTTTAGATATTACATCTTAATGCTCTCTTCTTCTCCTTCTTATAATAGTATTTATCCCCTCCCCTTCCCATGCCCTCTTTGTGTGTAATAGAATATACTATTTTTCTTATTTACTCAGATTTCTCTTGGTGTCCCCTACAATTCCCCCCCCCTTCTTTCCTACCCCCCTGTCATCTTAGACCATTTAGTATCCTGTCCTCTCCCTATGAATTATTCTTTTGGTTGCTATAATAGTGAATATTATAATAGTGAATAGAGTTCACTAAAGAGAATTATACATAGCATTTCTCAACATGGGAATACAGATAATTAGATCTTATTTAAGCCCTTAAAGAGTCAAATTTAAAAAAATCATGAGTTTTCTTTCTTTTCCCTCTGTTTCTTATTTACCTTTTCATGTTTCTCTCGGTTTTTGTGGTTGGATATCAAACTTTCCATTTAGTCCTGGTCTCTTTTGTGCAAAAACATGGAAATCTTCAATTTTGTTGAATGCCCATACTTTCCCCTGGAAGTATATAGTCAATTTTGATGGGTAGTTGATCCGTGGCTAAAGGCCCAGCTCTCTTGCCTTTCTGAATATCGTATTCCAAGCCTTGCGGTCTTTTAGCATGGATGCTGCCAGATCCTGTGTGATCCTGATTGGTGCTCCTTGATATTTGAATTGTCTCTTTCTGGCTTCTTGTAAGATTTTTCTTTTACTTGGAAGCTCTTGAATTTGGCTATTATATTCCTAGGTGTTAACTTTTCTGGGTCCAGTGTAGAGGGTGATCTATGGATCCTTTCAATGTCTATATTGCCCTCTTGTTGTAGAACTTCAGCACAATTTTGCTGAATAATTTCTTTAAGTATGGAGTCCAAGTTTCTATTAATTTCTGCTTTTTCTGGAAGACTAATAATTCTCAAATTGTCTCTTCTAGACTGGTTTTCTTGGTCTGTCACTTTTTCATTGAGATTCTAGCCTTAAGGGACTGGTTTTTGGCTATGATCTTTTGGTTTTCTTTTTCAATATGGTCATTTCTGGTGTTCACTTTGCTTATCAGTTCATTTGATTTCTGAGCCTCACTTTCCAATTGCAAAATTCTGCCTTTTAAACTGTTATTTTCTTGCCAGATCCCTTCCATCTTCCTCAACATCTCATTTTTGAACTCTTCCATAGCTTGTGACCAGTTTTCATTGTTTGGGGAAGGTTTGGATACTTGTTTGTCCTCCTCTGTTGTCTGGATTTTCTCTGTGTAAATGTTGTCGAGTGTTCCAGAGTTTTTCTTGATAATCTTTTTCTTCTGGGGTTCTTGGCTTGCCATTGTTAGCCCCGCCCCTTATCAGCTTTGTCTTCACACTCAGGCTCTGCCTGCTCTTTCTTGGCTCCCGAGGAGGGCTCAGGTCTCCTTGTCCTCAGGGTCGAGCCTCCTGGTCGTCCCCGGTCTGCCCCTCTGCCCGTGGCTCCTTCAGCAGTCTCAGGGGGCTGCTTCCACAGCAGTGCTCCCTTCTGCACTCGAGATCCTTGTCCACGCCTGGGGCTCTGCCTTCACCCACGCAGATGCTTGGGAAATTCATGCGCGTTCTTTAGCCACTTGGGGTCCTACGTCTTGCAACTCTCAGGTACAAGCCCTGGAGCTGCCTGCTTTCACTCTTGTGCATTGGCCCTGGCACTGTGCGTGGTGTGGGGGTGGGGGAGGGGCTTCTTCCTCTTGAGTTTTAGTGAGAGCTGTTTCACCCCTTTATAGCGTGGAAATGCGCCGATTCCACGTACCTTCAATTATGCACCCTGTTGTGGGGTCCCTTCGTTCGTCTGGATTCGTTTTTATGTCCCCTTGAGGAGTCCTGTATGCTTCGGTTAGGAGAGATTGAGCAGCTGCTCCTTACTCTGCCTCCATCTTAACCAGAAACCACTAGTATGCTTTTACTATTTATTTCCTTCTTGAGCTCAGCCAGTTTCTCCTTTAGGAATATGGATGCTATACCATTTGGTGTATACGTGTTGAGAACTGTTATTTCCTCATTGTCTATACCACATCATTATGCTTTATCTGCCAGAAGTCTGAGTAAGGCAATCTGATTCTCTTTGTATGGAGTTAGGGAGCAGTGTTTTGCCTGAGGCTACTTTGTGAGTCTCCTGGTTTCTCTGGGGAATCTCCTGGGGTCTCTGGTCTAGCTGTTTTCAAGGTCAAGCCCCCGTGTTCCTAGCTAGCTGCCCAGAGCCCAGAACCTGGTGCACACTTGCTCCTCTACCTGAGATTTTCCCATGAGTCCGAGTGGGCTGGGCACTTCTGCTGCCTCCCTCAGCCCCACTCCCGTGTCCAGGGTCTGAGTTTTCCAGCCACCTGGGATCTCAGGTCTTGCTGCTCTCAGGGACAAGATCCTGGTAGTGCCAGCTAGCTGCCTAGGGGCTAGATTTTCTGCCCCCACTCGCTCTAACTCTGGAGCGCAGCCTCTGACTCTGGTACTGTGGGTGAGAGAGGGTTGATCCGCTCTCATTTTGATGGGAGCTATTTCCCCCCCTTATAGCGTGGAAGTGCCCAAATCCCACGAACCTTCGATCCTGCGCCCTATTGTGGGGTCCCTTCTTTCATCTGGATTTGGCTTTTTTGTCTTTTGGTGGTGCTCTGTATTGGTTGGTAAGGAAAGTTGCCCAGCTTAACCGTTGCCACCATCTTAACCCGGAAGTCTCTGAAACTTGGGAATTTAAAATTAATTGGGACCCAGAAAATTAAGAAGAAGATAAATAAATAATGGGAGACAATGACAATTTCCCTCTTTCTACCAATATCCCTCAAAAATTGTCTTGCTCCTTATTGATATTGGATAAAATAGAAAATCTTTGAGCTGGCCCTAAATGGCCTTCACAATCTGGCTACCATCTATGTTTCCAGCTCTATTGTATATGACTTTCCTTCATACATTCTCTGTTCTAGTCAAACTTGCTTATGACTTCTTCACTGCTCCTTACATTCTCCCACCTACATTCCTTTGTACTATCATAGGCCTATCAAAATTGATCCCCTCCTGATTTCCTCTTAGAATATTAGGTTTCTTTCAAAGCATAACTAGGCCTAATCAAGCAGACCTTTTCTGAAGTTCTTTTTTTTTTAAAAACTCTCACTTTCCATCTTTGAATCAATACTAAGTATCTATTCTAAGGCAAGGAAGAAGAGTGGTAAGGGTTAGGCAATTTTGGTTAAATGACTTGCCCAAAGTCACACAGCTAGAAAGTGTCTGAGGACAGATTTGAATCCATGACCCCCTGTATCTAGGCCTGAACTCCATACTGAACCACCTAGCTGCCATCTGTGAGGTTCTTGAACATAAGGATTATTGAATAATTTATTTCTATGTCCTAGCTCCCAGCACAGTGCCTGACATAATAAGTGCTTAATAAATGTTCATTGTCAGCATCCGGGTAGCTCAGTGGATTGAGAACCAGGCCTAGAGATGCGAGATCCTAGTTTTAAATCTGGCCTCAGACATTTCCTAATTGTGTGACCCTGGTCAAGTCACTTTACCCCATTTCCTAACCCTCATCACTCTTCTGCCTTAGAATCAATGCACAATATTGATTTAAGATGGAAGCTAAGGGTTTAAAAATAAATAAATGTTTATTGATGAAGCCATTAGTTGTAAATTACTTTTATGTCTTGATTAAATTAAAGTTAATTACTTTAATTAATTCAAATTACTTTTTATTACTTTATGTTTCCTTACTTATTTCCATATTATATCACTATCTCCCACATCTATTAGAAATGTAAGCACCTTAAAGATAAGGGTTGTTTTTTATTTTATTTTATTTTGTTTTCTATTTTGTCCTTGTATCTCTCTTAGCACAGTACCTTGCACAGATTGTAGTTGTTTAGTTGTTTCAGTTGTGTCTAATTTTTCATAACCCCATTTGGGGTTTTCTAGGCAAAGATACTGTAATGGTTTGCCATTTCCTTCTCTGGCTCCTTTTACAGATGAGCAAACTGAGGTAAACAGGGTTAAGTGACTTGCCCAGGGTCACCCAGTTAGTCCGTGTCTGAGGACAGATTTGAACTTGGAAAGAGGAATCTTCCTGACTCCAAGTCTGGCACTCTATCCACTTGTGCCTCTTAGCTTACACAAAATGGACATCTAATAGATGACTTTGGATTTAATTGAATTGCTTGGTTTAGGTATAACTTAGATTAGTACTTATTCTGTCACAGACTGATCTAGGATAGGTTTACTTTTCAGAAGGCCAAAGGTAGGTTACACCAAAGATACTCCTTTCCCACCTGCTACTGATTTAACACCAGAAAAGCACAGATGGAAACTGGAAAATGAAATGTTTGTAGAGCCCAAACCAACAGCGGGCGGGACTGAATCCCTAGACCGTTTTTTAGTCTTCTTACTACCTTCTTAGTAAATCAGATGGGGGGGAGATTGTGGGAGGGCAGAGGTGAGAAGAATACCAAAGGGAGGGAGGAGGGGTCCTCCCCTTTCAACCAGAAACAGCGTACCCCAAATGTGGAAATGTATTCCAAATGCTCCAGGATGGTTATAGTTTAAATGAGATGTTCTCCTCCAAAATATGAAGGGCTTTAAACATGTCATTATCACAATAATTCACATTATATGGCACTCTAAAGTTGGTGAAGTGTTTTCTTCACAACTCTGTGAGATAAGTACTAAAGTTATGTTATTATACTGCTACCAAGTGACAAGTCCGTGATCACTCAGTTAATAAGTATCAGAGTCAGGGGCTGAGATTCAGCTCTCCTGGATGCAAAGGTAATGCTCTCTCTTGTACCATGCAGATTCATCCATAATGGCCTCGAGGTGATAACCCAGAGTTCTCTAAGGCTGTGCTAGCAGATGGAAGGTTCAAGCTGGATGAATTTAGACAATGGCCTGGTGATGGTCCAATGCTTTAAGTATCGAAGTGATGATAATCATAGCTGGCATTATAGCACTATTTTAAAAAAGCAAAACCAAAAAATTCTTAGCTTCCATCTTCTTGGTTCCAAAACAGAAGAGTGGTAAGGATCAGGCAGTGGGCAAGTAAGTGACTTGCCCAGGGTCACACAACTAGGAAGTCTCTTTGGTCACATTTGAACCCAGGACCTCCAGTCTTTATGCCTGGCTCTCAATCCAGTGGGCCACAAAGGTGTTTATATAGCACTTTATAACTTAAAAAGAACTTTCCTTATAAGAACCTTCAGAGGTAAGGGAGAGGGAATAAACATTTATATAGCAGCTACTATGTGCCAGATACTGTGCTAAGCACTTTATAAATATTATCTCATCTGCTCTTCACAATAATCCTACAAGGTACTGTTATTATCCCAATTTTGAATTTGAGGAAACTAAGGCAAACAACAGTTAAGTGACTAGCTCAGGATCTCACAACTGGTAAGCATCTGAGACAAATTGCAACTCAGGTTTTCCTGACTCTAGATGTGGTGCTCTATTTGCTGTGTCACCCAGATACCTCTGAAAGTATTAATATACCCATTTTATAGATGGAGAAACTGAGTCTCAGGGAGGTTTTATGACTTGTCCAAAGTCATATAGGTAGTGAGTAGTAGTACCAGTCTTGGAACCTCTTTTCTCAATAATCTTTTCTCTGCTGTTTATGCTCCAATAAAAAGCAGCAAAATTCCAAAAGTACATTGCCAAGACATAGGCATCATGTCTGCTCTTTTTCTTCCTTGGCCCCTGAGATAAATTACAGCTTGAAGGGACAGAAAACAGATTTTAATGATTAGATGGGACAGCAAAGGGACTTTTAAAGGTGAAGAGGGAGACATGAAATGGTCATTGTCATTGACACAGTCCATTTCCCCCCTCCAGATGCCTTTCCTTTGCTAAGATTTGAGGCCAAGCACTGATGTGGTGGAAGTCATCTACTCAGTGCTAGATGCTGATGGAGATACCTTGCCTCTGGGATCAAAAACAAGCCCTCTCTGGTTCAGGCAAATGGACCTCTTTGTTGTTTCTCACAAATAGTACTCTTATTTCTGTCCTTGAGCTTCTGCACAAGACAATACTAGCTAATGGTAATAGTCAACATTTTATAGAGAACTTACAAGTATCACGAACTGTGCTAAGCACTGTCCAAATATCATCTCAACCATTCTGTGAGATAGGTGATGTTATTATCCCCATTTCAGAGATAAGCATAGGTGGTATGGTAGATGGAATAACAGACATGGAGTTAGAAAGACCTGAGTTCGATCCTGGCTAGTTGTATGTCCCTGGGTAAGTCACTTTAACCCTGTTTGCCTCGGTTTCCTCATCTGTAAAATGAACTGGAGATGAAAATGTCAAACAACTCCAGTATCTTTGCCAAGAAAACCCTGATGGATCACAAAAGGTTGGATGTGACTGAGAAAGTAACTGAACAACAACAGAGATGAGGAAACTGAGATGCTTCCAAGCTTGGAATGTATTTCCTCTTCAACAAAGACTCTTAGAATTCCCAGGTTCCTTAAAAGCTCAGCTCAGCTCTGAACTATTCATAACCCTTCTTGACTGATTCTTCTAACTGCTAATGCCCTCTCCCCAAATTATCTTGTTATTCTATTTATTTTTTAGATATGTTCACATTGTCTTCCTTCATAGAATGGAAGGTCCTAGAGAAAATGAACCACTTTCCCCCCTCTTCTTTTTCTTGAGCACCAAACAAAATCCTTTTCACATATTAGATGCTTAATACTTATTGGGTGATTGAGAGTGAAACCTTATGCAGCTGGGTAATGAGTGAAGCAGGGACCCTCAGGAATGTAGATGAGTGAGAACTGAGATCATATCTAGAAAATAGTGATTAGAACTCAGAATGGAGTTTCAATGATAAGGAGACACAGTCCCAGACTGGGAATGTGCTGAAGAAACCATCAACTGGATCTCCCATGCCCAGGCAAGTCTCATTCATTCACTTTTAGGTAGCTGGGAGATTAAAATTTGTGGTCTTGTGAATAAGAGTTATTATTGCTGCTCACTATATTTGTTCATTATTGTATTTTTGCTACTTTCTAAGTAAATAGAGGTCATTAGGTGGCATAGTGGACAGAGTGCTGCCCCTGGAGCCCGTAAGATCTGTGTTCAAATCCAGCCTCAGATAATCTAGCTGTGTGACCCTGGGGAAATCACTTAATCTCTGTCTGCTTCAGTTTACTCATCTGCAAAATGGGGATAATGATAGGATCTTCCTCCCATTGTTCTTGTACGGCTCAAATAAAATGTTATTTGTAAAGCACATGGCACCTAGTAGTTATTTAATAAATGCTTGTTATATTCTTTCCATCCAATTTTGTACAGTCTGAATAATTAGGAAATAATGAAGAGAAATGAGATTAAGGGGAGGAGTTTTCCTACTAAGAGCTACAACCATAAGATCTACTTTGGGAATCCACCTATAGAATCCTTAGATTAAAGGTTCTTAATCTATACTCTATAGACTTCTAAGAGAGTGAATGCGTCGAAGAAGAACAAGTTTTGTTGGGAGAACAAATGCTGATTCTCATTTAAAGAATTAAAGTTCAGATCCCTTCATCAGAAGGCATAAAAGTATTTATTCAATAATTTTACAGTTTTTGTGTCCAGAGCAACAGGGAAGCCTCAGGGCTATGGAAAATGCCTCAATTCCCAAGGTTTCAGGACTTTGCATTTTTATTATGGGTTTGGGGTATTGTCCTCCTCCCCTCCTGTGGGTTCTGTATCCTCCCTCAGATAATATTCCAGAGGAAGGAGGCAAGGAAATAGTGGGAAGATCCCCAGCGCACCTGGCCAATAATTTCTCCATGTCCTGTCGCCTGATAGACAGTGTCTCAGCCTTCAAACCCTTATCAAAAGATAATAAAATTATAATGATCTACAAGATAGCTCTGGTGATGCCCCCTCTTCCCTGGGAGTAGCTAAGGAAGCTCAGAGATTCTAATATCTGCTAATTATTTTTTTTAAAGCATAAGATCTAAAAGCACTATTATGGGAAAAGGATCTGAAAGTACCATTTCTCATTCTTCCCACCGCACAATCTTCTTCAGGTGGGGTTCATGGATAGATATCAGGTGATGACAGAGCCATCAGGCAATGGTCACTAGAACCCTTTCCCTGCTACAGAATCATAGAGCTTTAGAGCTCAAAAGGACCCTTGATCTAACTTAATCCAACCATTTCATTTTAAAACTCAGAAAACTGAAATTCAGAGAAGTTGTGATTTGTCAAATGTCATACAATTTTTCTATTCCTCATATCTCTACTCCCTTGCCAAAGCTCCTACAAACACTTTCCCCACTTACCATCCTGCGCCCCATTCTTATCATACTGTAATTTAGTCATGGATATATTGCTATCTCCTTTCTCCTACCTAAGACTCCTTAAATCATACCTGGATGTCATCCTGACCTCTACAATGTTACTGAGAATCCTAAATTCACATCGCCATCAGTTGCCACAGTGGCTAGCCTGTTAGGTGGGCCTAGAGTAGCATTGGCTAAGGTTTTCGAGTTCAAGTGCCCAGAGGGCAAATTCAAGCTGTCTGTGAGCCCCCCACTCCCACCCCCAATTATGGGAGAGAGCTAAGGGAGGAAGTGCTTGCTTTGGGGGGCTGGACAGAGGGGCAGGGCACACAAAAGATGTCCTCCGATGCTGGGAAGAGGGGCAATGGAACAGCTCTCCTGTGTTGGGAGCAGCACATGTGCCATTACTTCACCAACCCTGGCCTAGAGTCAGGAAGAAACATTTTCCAGAAACCACTGTTCTCTCCTAAAAAAACCCAAATGGTGTTGGACACAACTGAACAACCTTTTACAGTAGTCTGAATACAATGTTCTTTCTTTTGTGTCATAACATTGTCAAGCCCTAATTCTCACAAATTCACATTTTAATGATAAAACACAAATCAGAGATATTCACATTTATAATAAGAACAATAATAATTCACATTTACATGACACTTTATATATACATGTAGTTTACAACTTGCTTTTACTCAATGTTGTGATGTGGACAATGCAACTATTACGAACCTTGTTTTACAGATGGGGGAATCGAGAATTGGAAGTGAAGTGACTTACCCAGGGTCACATAGATAGTAAAGGACTCCAACCCACATCTTTTGATTCCAAGTCTACTGTTCTTTTAATTACCCCACAGCAACCTCTAACTTTCTTTTTTTAATATTCAATAATTTTTATTTTTTAGAAAAGTTATCCATGGTTACATGATCCATGTTCTTACTTTCTCCTTCATCCCCCTTTCAAGCCCCCCCCCATAGCCAACGCGCATTTCCACTGGTTTTAATATGTGTCATCAATCAAGACCTATTTCCAAATTGTTGATAGTTGCATTGGTGTGGTAGTTTCGAGTCTACATCCCCAATCATGTCCACATTGACCCATGTGTTCAAGCAGTTGTTTTTCTTCTGTGTTTCTACTCCTGTAGTTCTTCCTCTGAATGTGGGTAGCATTCTTTTTCATAAATCCCTCAGAATTGTCCTGGGTCATTGCATTGCTGCTAGTACAGAAGTCCATTACATTTGATTTTACCATAATGTATCAGTCTCTGTGTAAAATGTTCTTCTGGCTCTGCTCCTTTCACTCTGCATCAATTCCTGGAGGTCTTTCCAGTTCACATGGAGTTCCTCCAGTTTATTATTCCTTTGAGCACAATAGTATTCCATCACCAGCATATACCACAATTTGTTCAGCCATTCCCCAATTGAAAGGCAGCAACCTCTAACTTTCACCATTACAGTGACTAAAGTTAACTCTACATTTCTTCTGGTCAGAACTTTTCTGGAGTAGGTGTAGGCATTTTAAAGTCATTTATGGGGGAGGTGAGATTTAGAGAAGAAATAACAATATATAAATATATGATAATATATAATAAATATAACAATATAAAATATATAGCCCAATAGATAATAAATCTATAACAATATGAAATAAACAAAATAAAAAGAAAGAGCCTCAGGTCATGGGGGAGTGAGTAAGCCATTTCCAGATGATTGTTTTATCTTCAACTTGTTTTGGCTCTTAACTGGGTCAGGATGCTGGTAGGGGGCTTTAGCTTCCTACTCTTTCTTTTCTCTGTTCTCCTTCATTTCCTGAAGGTAAATTGTTACTTCTTAGCGTACATATACATGCTTTCTATAACCTGTTGACTAGAATGAGTTTTAACAAAAGTGGGTCATCCTTGAATAAGGTTTGAAGTGGGTTGGGAAGGAGGGGGACTTTTGGAAAAGAGGGCAACTCATAAGTAAAAATCATTTTGTTAATATTGATGAAATATCTCCTAGATTCATCCTTCCCTCTCCATTTCCTCTGCCATTTGCCTGCTCTGTCCTTTCGTCAGCCCCACACATGGATTCCTAGAGTCATCCCCTAACTGGTTTCCCTATTTACAATTCCTCTTCATCTGCAATGGGTCTTGTATACAGCTACCAGATAAATCTCTTAAAGATTTTTAAATGTATTTTTGAATAAAAATATCTAAAGATATTGCTTTAAGGGCAGCTATGTGGCTCAATGGATAGAGAACCAAGCCTGGAAACAAGAAGTGCTGGGTTCAAATAGTCATCAGATATTTCCTAGCTCTGTGACCCTGGACAAGTCACTTAACCCCCATTGCCTAGCCCTTACCACTCTTCTGCCTTGGAACTGACACTTAGTATTGATTCTCAGATAGATGGTAAAGGTTTAAAAGAAGAAAAGAAAATATTGCTTTCATCAAGTCATTCTTATGCTATAGAAACTGAATGACTTTCTTTTCTCTAGGAAAAAATCCATACTCCTCAAGACAGAATCTGAACCCACTTCATAATCTAGCTCTATTTTTTCCTACTTCCCAACACAAACTCTCTACTTAGCTCAGGAAGGGGTACCCATTATCTCCTCACCATATAGTGCTCATTGCTCCAGTGATGGGCAAAAATTTTAAAGAGGGGGCCAAAGGAAGGGAAATGCTCATCTGTCAGTCTGTTTCTAAGACAACTCTTTCGAAGTTTCATTGTATTGTATCCTACTCATTGTATTCGTCAGATTAGGAATAATGTCTCGTGGCCAAATAGAACACTTTAGGGGGTGGCAACTGGTCCGCAGGCTGTAGTTTGCTCATCACTGCTTACCGGAAAAGAAGAGACCTGGTAGGAGGGTAGGCCATAATAGCTGTCCTTCCGTGTTTTAAAGGCTATCATGTGTAAGAAGAATAACTATTATTCTTCCTTTTACCAAAGGACAGAAAACTAGGAATACTGGGCAGAAGTGCAGAGAGGAAATTGGGTTATCATAGGACACAGTGGTTTTCCCAAGCATAAACTTGATGCTTACTTGTCAGCAATGTTGTAGAAGGATTTCTCATTCAAGTATCAAGTATGCCAGATGGCCCCGAGGTTCCATTCAATTATCTTATTCTGATCATTCTACCTAGAAAGCCTTCTCTTCTTATTGTCTTTCTGAGTCCTTTATCTTTCCAGGCTCTGGATAAATCCCATATTTTCCATGAAATTTTACCTTGCTAGTCTCATTCACACTGAGTTCATCTTTCTAGGAATTCCTATGAAATTTATTTTGTACTACAAAGTTGAATGATTAATTATAAAATGGATTGTTTCTGTTTTAGTTTTCTTTTAAAATCTTAAGATTTTAAACTTCATTTTCTACTCCTCTCCCTCTCCCTCTTCCTTTTCTTTGATATTCCTCTAACTCTTTCTTCCATTTTTTTAAGATAAAGTTTTATCTTATCTTACCCAGGTTGGAAATGCAGGGGCTACTCATGCCTCTGGTACTACTCTAATCAGCACAAGAGCTTTTTTTTTTTGCTCCACAGTGATCACTTACCTATAGCAGGAGTTATGTTCCAGAGACCCCCTCGATAGGTGAAAATCCCCAAAGTAGCAGAATTATATATATAATGCTGCTACCTTGGTTTACATATATATAGGCTTTATAAACCCTTCCTACTCTTCAAAAACCTTTTCCACACTCTTATTAACCTACAGTCACTGAGCCAATCAGCACCCAGGATATAGAACATAGTGTTGTGGTTGGTTGCCTTTCATTCCATCAGTCAATAGTGTGCCACAATAAGTATAACTCCACGATACAGAATTATATTAAAAAAATTTTTTAATTAAAAAAAACATAAGTGAACTGCGATATAGTGAGGAATGACTGTATTTCCATTCTGGGCTGGTTCACCCTTTTTTAGGCAACTTGTTGATCCCTTGCTCCCAGGGTTCTTACCACACTTTGTGTGGATATGTGATTGGCTTGGTCCACTGCAGCTCAGAGCTTCCCAGCTCAAATGCCCCACCAAGGGGGCAGCTGGATAGCTCAGTGGATTGAGAGTCAGGCCTAAAGATGGGAGGTCCTAGGTTCAAATCCGGCCTCAGACACTTCCCAGCTGTGTGACCCTGGGCAAGTCACTTGACCCCCATTGCCTACACTGACCACTCTTCCACCTAGGAGCCAATACACAGAAGTTAAGGGTTTAAAAATAAAAAAAAATATATTCAAATGCCCCACCAGGTTCAGCATCCTTAGTAGCAGGGGTTATAGGAGTAAACTACCATGTCTATCGATTTTAAATTTATTGAGGATTGTCACTAAGTCTTAGATTTCCTTGGGTCTCAGTTTCTTTATCGGTCAAAAGAAGGGGTTTGCATTATGTAGACTAGAAGTTTCTTCTATTTTTTTCACTAATAATCTATAATTCTAAAATGCCTTCATTCTATCAGGACCCAGTTGGGCACACATTCATTAATATTAAATGTTGCATCTGCTCCTTTACTATGCAGGTGGAAAAACCCAATCTTAAAATAATCACTAACTGTGTGGAAAGAGGAACTGTTGTTTTTTTTCCTGGACTCTGGCAAATGATTCATCTGATGCTGTTTTAAACCTTTAAAAAGAAAGAAATATTACAATTTGGTTCAACAGAAAAATTCATTAATTCCAAATGTTACAACTCTTCATTTATGAAAGAACAAAACCAGTTGGGTTCACTTCAGTTTTACTAGGGCCATAGCAAACAATCTCCTGGCTATTTGGGAAAAAAGGAGAGCCAAGTAGTTTCTGGTTTGCAAGAGACAAGGATTTGAAGAATAATCAAAATACTTATCCCATCTAGTTATTAGCCTATATCACTTGTTCTGTCCTGTTGTAGAGGGACCAGAAAATAGGAAGAAGTAGCAAAAACATTGTTTTTATTTTCCCTTCTTTTTCATCCTTCTCAACTGATGTCAATATTAATGGATCTGATGTATCACCATTCAATGTTCTTCTGATATAGGACAGAGTATAATCACGTAAAGGAAAGATATTTAGGAGGCACTGCTAAGTAGCACAGTGGATAGAGCACCAGGCCTAGAGTCAGGACCTGAGTTCAAATCTGACCTCTGATACTTTCTGGCTGGGTGTCACTTAACCTCAGTTGCCTACCTCTTGCAGCTCTTCTGTCTTAGAACCATTACTAAGATAGAAGTTAAGTTTTTGGTTTGTTTTTTTTTTAAAGAAAGATCTAGAGAATAAAATTTAGAAAAGACCCTTCTAGGGGTAGTGAGTTGCTACAATGGCTCTACCACTGGTCTTGGAATAGGGGAAACCTGTGTACAAACCCAGCCTCAGACACTTACTAGCTGTGTGACCTTGGTCAAGTCACTTAACCTCTGTTTATCTCAGTTTCCTTATCTGTAAATGGGAAGGGGGTAGTAATAGCACCTGCCTCTCAGGATTTTTGTGAGGAAAAACTGTAGTATTCATAATGCACTTAGCACAGTCCCTAGCATATAACAGACATTATATAAACATTGGTAATTATTATTGTGTTTCTTGGGATTCTTGAAGTCAAGTGAAGGTATTCCAGTTTTCTTTAAAAAACACAGATCTGGGGATGTAAGTGAAGTCAGTTATTTCTTTAAGCCATCCTATATCAGTCATCCTTTGGATATTTGGGATTTTATATGAGGGCAATATGACTTCATGCCAACTGAAGTAACTTTCATGATTGTAACCAACAGCTTTTTAAAGAAATTCTTACCTTCTTTCTTAGAAACAATACTGTCCATTGGTTCTAAGACAGAAGAGCAATAAGGGCTAGATCATGGGAGTTAAGTGACTTGCCCAGGGTCATACAGCTAGGAAGTGTCTGAGGTCAGATTTAAACCTAGAACTTTACTAACAGCTATTATTCAGGCTTCTTGCTACAGGTTATACAGATCTTTAAAATATCCCAAAGTTTGGTTTATAACAATTCAAATAATGAGAAAGCAGACAGATAATATAGGTGAGCTGTGGAGTAGAAAAAAGTATGTCTAACATTAAGGAACTGCTGCTGGGTCTACAAGGAATGGAGTAACTACTTCTTATTAAAGGTGTAGGCATGGAGTTAAGATTTGGTTCAGTAATGGGGAAGCCTGAGATATTGGCTCTTTTTCCCTCATATTCTTTGGCTTGTTAAACCACATACCCTTAGCAATTAGGGTTACAATTACGTGCCACTTAGGTTAGTGCTTATGTCTATATTATGTTTATTATTATTATTATCATTTACTAAGTCTCTTATGACATTCTCCTCCAAAATGGGAGAATAATAAAGTATTCAATGAATAATAAGAATCAGACAGGTATCAGATAGGTAGTTTTTTCTTATATACCAAAAGAATGCTAAACACAAGACATTCACCAGGGTGCATTTGACCAAAACAAACCTAGAACAGAATCCAGCAATTTAACTTATAAGTATTATTGCAGTCCATTGGGAGGAAGATACTTAAACCTTAGCAAAAGAGAAAGCAATTTGCAGGACTGCTAATTAGGCATTTTACCTTCCACCTGGGCTTTCACCATCCAACCAATTCCCAATACTGTATATGTTTCCCGGTAGAATAGCCAGGTGAGAGCCAAACTTCTTGTCAATGACTATCTTCTCCACCTGGACAAGTGGAATAGTTACCCGAGACTTTCCCCCCTGCAGCCATTCCGGGGAGATCACTTGATGGGAATTTTAAAGATCCAGACCTTTTGTACTCACAAGATCACCTCCAACATTCAGTAGATTTGTCTTGGAGATAGATACCATTTCAACTAAAATCAGGAAGAATAGACCCCAAAGAAGCAGCCCAACCTGTAGCACAGGTTTACCTCCATCAGTGATTCCCAAAGTGGGCACTACCGCCCCCTTGGTGGGTGCTGCAACGATCCAGGTGGAGTAGTGATGGCCACAGGTGCATTTATCTTTCCTATTAATTGCTATTAAAATTTAAAAAAATATTAATTTCCAGGGGGCTAAGTAATATTTTTTCTGGAAAGGGGGCGGAAGGCCAAAAAAGTTTGGGAACCACTGGCTTAGATACATGCTGCAAGGAGCTTTGGACAAGCATCTCATTCCCAAAGTTGCCCACCTCCCCTTTGGGAAGTGAGTTAAATCAGTCCTGCCACATTTGCATCTGGAAAGAAGGAAGAGCTGAGTGTAGAATCTCTTCCTTTTATACATCCAACTAGAAATCAGCTCCTTTGGCTCCTTTGCCTACTGGGGGACTCTTCCTCATTTCAAAGTGTAATCCCTTTGAGTCATTCGTAGCCTGAAATAGGATCTAAATTCCTATATTGTCAACGAGGACTAGGAATGCTCATTCTGACTATGCTTCATGACCACTATGGCCAATTCAACCTCTGATACATACGTGTCTTAATGTGATATTGTTGCTGTTTTTAGTTGTTTTCTGTCATGTCTGACTTTTTGTGACTTCAGATGGGGTTTTCCTGGCAGACACTGGAGTTGGAGTGGCTTTCCATTTCCTTCTACAGCTCATTTTACAGATGAGGAAACTGAGGCAGATTGGGCTAAGTGAATTGCCACAGGGTAAGTATCTAAGGTCAGGTTTGAACTCAGGTCTTCCTCACTTTAAGCCCAGCCCTCTATCCACTGTACCACCTAGCTGCTAAATCTTTATATGATACATATGTTTTATTTATTTGTTTGTGGCATTGGGAGACAGGCAGCAGAGATAACCAGAATCCCAGAACAAAATCATTTCACCTAGTAAGTTACCGTTTCCTCTCTCTTACTTGTACTTGTTACAGATGCTAATCTGAAGCAAAATTAACTCTTTTTGGTTCTGACATTTATTTTGATTATTTCCTCTCATAGAAGAGCTAACTTCTTCGGGTAAATAACTAGAGGCAGAAGGAAGAAAGTTAAAGGATCAGACCAGTTCTCCAAATGAATGATTAGATATGGATCGTAAAAGACATAAGACTTATTTTGCAATGACTAGGCATATGCTCCCTACCCACTTTCAAGGCATTGTTTGTCTCCTTTTCAGATTTGTCCTATTATTTCAGCCACCCTGGCTGAGTCCCCTTTTCACCTACTGATTGGCTCATTTCCTTCTGTTTCTGGGCTAGGGCCATGGCTGTGAAGAAGGTACAATTTGACAGACAGGTCAGGTTGCCCCTAGTGGGGAGTGGGGGGGACTTAAAAAAACCAGCCCCTTGGGGCTATGAAATACTAATTCTGTAATCTTCAGAGGACACACTATTTTCCTGGGTGTCACATACTTAGGCTAATTCAATTCAGATCACCTAAACATTTTCTATTCATCTTTATGGATCAGAGAGACTTTTCTACATCAGATCCTTTTTGAACATCCAAATGAAATCAGTGATAATCATCTCCATACTTCTTCTTCCACGTGTTGGCCTAAAAGAACATGCGATTTAAAAATGGAACTCATTTAGACAAATATTTATACAAAACACATGTGTTTTCTCAGGTTGAGTTCTTGGAAGGAAGGAAAGAAGAAAGGAGGGAGGGAAGGGAAGGAAGAGGAGAACGAAGGAAGGAACTCTTATAAAGCAATGGAGACAGAGCAAAGAGTAGGAGTAGAGATAATGTCAGTCATATTTACAATATGTGTCTCACTGAAGGAAGACGTTTCAGCTGAATAACTTCTAATCTGCATGAACATGCTTGCCTCTGTCTATTTTGTATTACAGCCATAAGAACCCTATTATCTGATCCTACAGAGACCTTGTTTAGAGTACACAAAACTTCCCTAGAGGGCTTTCCATTTAAAGAAAGAAGCAAATCAACAGCATTCTGGTACAAGACTGTAGAAGATGCAAAACACAAAATTGATTTTCATTGTGAGAGATGTATGTCACTCATTTGCTTCCCAGTCTTCAGCTTAAGCTTAGCAATGAGGTTCTGCCAAGAGCTAGGAGCTGGCTTCCAAGAACATCAGGGAAACAACAGCCTTTGCTCGGCCTTCTATTTTTGCCCAGTTTTAAAAAAAAAATCTTTTTTTTTTTTTTTTAACACTGGAGGGCTTTGGAGGAGAACCGACAACATTTTCAATGCGAAGTTCATTCAGTGTTTCTGTGTCGCTACAATTAGATGTTTCAAAAACATATGTGCTCTCTCTCTGTCTCTGTCTCTGTCTTTTTCTATCTCTCTTTCTCCATTCCAATATACTTGTCCTCTTTTCATAAGTCACAGTCAAAAGCCAAGATAATGAAATTGTACTCTGGTCTCAAGATCTCGACACATACCCCAAACAGCTACAATCTTGTTTTTATTTCTCTTTCATCAGTTACTGGAATTATACCAGAATTGAGCAAATATAGTGTGAATGTGATTTAGGAAAGATGGTTACTTAAAATTCTTCCCAAAGACCTTATGGTTCTTCTTCATCAGGGTAGATTTGGAGCCAGAGGACCAAAGTTTAAGTCTTAAATGTACCCATTCTTACTCATGTGATATTGTACAAGTTATTTCATTTCACTAAGCCTCATCTGTAAAATGGGTATAATATCTATCCTGCCCCACTGGGTTAATGCAAGGAATAAATGAGGTAATTGAATATACTTTGAAAATCATAAAGTACATAAAAGCATATAATAGGCTTTTAAAAATACCTAAAGTTATATTATCACAAATATCTAAATATAAGGAATTATTTGTATCACTTTTATAGCTATTACACCTCATGCTCGTGCATTTAAAACTTGATCAAATCTTGGCTCATGCACTATCCTGTTGTTGTTCTTGTGGTTATGACCATTAGGTTATATCTATGCAGAGTGAAGTGAATAGCTCAGGAAATTATATGGATAATTTAGGCCAAATGAAGCCTAAAAGGTATTGAGACCTTTAAAATTGGAAGTAGTTAGACTTCTTCATATCTAAATCTCTGAGGAATTACTCCATCTTAATTGATATTTTAACTCCTTACCTCTCCATTTCATGCTTCCTAAGTAGGTGCATCCTTGAAAGGCTTTTTCTGATTCTCAATTTGCCCATTTTTGTTATTGCTCAGTCATTTTAGGTGTGTCTGACTCTCCATGACCATTTTTGGAGTCTTCTTGGCAAACTGAAGCAGTTTACTAGAGGAGTTTTGCCATTTCTTCCTCCAATTCATTTCTACAGATGAGGAAATTGAGGCAAACAAGGTTAAGTGGCTTGTTCAGCATCATATAGCTAGTAAATGTCTGAGGCCAGATTTGAACTTGGAAGACAAATCTTGGTGATTTTAGACCTGGCACTACTACTCCACCTAGGTGCCGGCTAGCATCCTATCATTCATGAAAGGAATAGCAGAGTATTCCTACATTAGAGATTAGCTATGATGAGGCCCTCTGGTAGACAGGGTTGTACGGTGACCAGAACATGTGAGAAATCACACAGTTCTATAATTCTCCTCCTCTTCTCTAAATTTAGAGGTGGTGGGTTAGGTAGGAAATAGGTTTGGAGATTCAGAGCAGGAAGGCTCTCAAAGGTCATCAAAAGAAAAGTTGAGTTCATCAAATGAGCCTCTTCCCCATTTTAAAGATGAGGAAACTGAAGCTCAGAGACATTAAGTGACTTGCTTACAGTCACAACTAGGAAGGCATGATTTAGACACAAAGTCTTCCTGACTTCAAGTCCAGCACTCTAACCACTTGGAGCCCACTTTCCTAAACCAGGTTAAAATATAACATGGAAAGATTTAACAAAATAAATAAAAATATAGTAGAACATAGACAATGTCGATATGTGATTTTCTAAGTCAATATGAACCCTGCAAAGATCTTTATGTTTGGTGAGGGGGCCTATTTCTGTTTGAGTTTAACCTCACTGCAGTGCATCCTGTTTCTTCTTTCAAAACAGAGAATGGAGATGGTTAATAAGGCTGATGGATATGTGTTGTGTGTAGGGGGATATTAAGTGTAGAAATAGTCACACACAAATAATTTTAATGAATCTGGGTTTGTCTCCTGTCCATCAACTCTGTCTCACTTAAATCTAATTAATGCACAAGTCAAGACATCAGTTGTGATGTCACTGGTCCTCTTTAAAAACAAAGGACTAAAGGGGTAGCTGAGTGGCTCAGTGGATGGAGAGCCAGGCCTAGAGAGATGAGGTTCTGGATTCAAATGTCACCTCAGACACTTCCTAGCTATGTGACCCTGGACAAATCACTTCAGCCCTATTGCCAAGCCCTTACCACTCTTCTTCCATGGAACTAGTTCATAGTATTGATTCTAAGAAGGAAGAAGGGTTTAAAAAAGCAAAACAAACAAACAAACAAACAAAAACCTGAAGAACCACCAACCACCACCACAAAAATCAAGTAATGTGGACTGGGAGAGTGGCTATAGTGGGAAAGCATTTTCCAGGGCAGTTTGTATATACAATCACAAAGAAATAATTTATATTTCTATATGTTATATAGAAAAAAAATTTTAAGGGGAGGGGATGTTGGAGAAAAGCTCTCCCACCCCTGCCGGGTCTGGAATAGCATACAGCTGACCTTTTCTCTGATGTAAAAGAAAGAGGGGGGCTCATTATGACTGAATAAGAGACTTTCTGAATTTTCCAGTCCATTCAATCTACTCGTTTCCCCATTTTATAGAAAAGGAAACTGAGGCATAGAACAGTAAGTGACTTTTAGAGCCAGGACTTAAACCTAAGTCTTCTAACTCTAAATCTGGGATTCTTTCCAATGCACAGTCTACAGAGTGCTCTTTATTGACAGCAGAAAGCACATTTCTATTTCTCACTGAATAGCAGTTGTTATTTTGGTTTTAATGAGGGTAATGAGATTTCATTGTGATTCTTCAGTGCCTACTAGGTTATAAAGCCTCTGCCTACTTTACAGCTTGAACTAACTTCACAAATGACATGTTAAAAAAAAAAGTCTGTGTCATATTTATGTTGGACGGCCATTTTCCTAGGATAGATTTACTTATTTTTATTCCATATTTAATAAATGTCCGTGGAGTGCTGGACGATGGCCAAGACACATAGACAGCCTCTGCCCACACATAGGCAAGTGTAAAAACAAGCTGGCAAACAGGGATGGAATATGCTTTCCTGACCATTGTGAAATCATTCTTCTCCAACAAAAGTGTCAACAGAAACTGGGCTCCAGCTTCCTTCCAAGAAAGCTACAGAAGGCAGCAGCCCGCAACCTAGTGTGAATGGCAGAGAAACATGACCTAAGCTGCTTCGGGAGTGACAATCCTGAATCTCTCAGCTCTGAGGGCACTCCGGTCTGTGATTGCTGGGAAGCCTGGAGCAAACCATTTAAGCTGTCTTTCACATCTATTAAATGAGGTGACATTCAGATGGCTGGTGTATAGATCAGTGAATGTTTATTAAGATTTTGGAATGCAGAAGGCAACTACATGAATACTAAGTTATAAATAATACAAACACTACTTGGTTGTCATTATTTTAGAAGACAGCTAAAAACCTAGATCTGGGATGATCAGATATTCATTTGATTTTTAAAACTTTTAAGACGTTTTTGATAATTTTCTGACCATTACGGAGACATTAATCCATAACATTTATTCCTAAATACAAACGCATGCTGATACATGTACAGACACACAAAATCATTGAGTTCCCTAGAGTTCCAAAGAACATGAATAAACATATGGACTGTTCTCTTACACCTACCCCACAAGTCTGAGTATTGAGGATTTATATAGTTGAGACTATGTGGTGTAAATATGTATAAATTTATATTGTGTTAATTTATGGCATGCGGTACAGAAGGCTGTTTGCGAGTTGCAGTGTACTTCTTCCCACGTTTCTGTTGAAATATTCATCTCCCAGTTCCTTTCCCATGTTTTCCTTAGTCTCTCCACAGATGTTTGGGCAGCTTGTGTTAAGAGGAGTGAATGCATCTTAGAAGTACATTTGCTTGCATGTAATTCAGGTGAGGAGAATGACAGAGCCCACAGTGTGAGGCTGCAGAGTGACTTAGAGATGGTCCTGTTGGCCTCTGCTGCTATGGCGGATTGCTCTCTTAAAGTCACTGAGGGTGCTGCATCCGTCCCACACACTGGATGTCCTTAATTTCTGAATAGCACCACAGAGCAAGAGGCTATCACAAATAGAACTAGAATCAGTGGTTCCCAAACTTTTTTGGCTTACTGCCCTCTTTCCAGAAAAAATATTACTTAGCCCCCTAGAAATTAATTTTTAAAAAAATTTAATAGCAATTAATAGGAAAGATAAATGCACCTGTGGCCATCACCGCCTCCCTGGATTGCTGCAGCACCCACCAGGGGGCGATAGTGCCCACTTTGGGGATCACTGAACTAGATAATTTAAAAGGTTTAAAAAAAATGGAATCACTAAACCTGTGCTGCGACTTTTCTCTAGATACTAAAGCAACATGGAACTTAAGGTCAGGAGATCTGGAGTTTGAGTCTCAACTTAGATAATTATTAGATATGTGACCTTGGGCAAGGCCCTGGTGTAGATCCCATTCATTCTTGTCTTTGTACAACATCTTTTTTTCTCTCTCTAAAATTACCAATGATTTTTTTTCTCCAAGCCTTTTATTTTTTCCATTTTCATGTAGTAATAAATTTTAAAAAAATTTTAAAACCCTTAGCTTCTATCTTAGAATCAATACTGTGTATTGGTTCCAAGGCAGAAAAATAGTGAGGGTTAGTCTGTAGGGATTAAATGACTTTGCCCAGGGTCACAAAGTTGTGACCCTGGGCAAAGTCACTTAAGTGTCTGAGACCAAATATGAATCCAGGACCTCTTATCTATAAGCCTGGTTCTCAATCCACTGAGCCATCTAACTGCCCCTACAATTGTTTTCTGATCTTTTGCAATCCAAATTCTCTTCTTCCTTTCCTGCCATCCCATTTCCCCAGACGGTAAACAATCTGATATTGGTTATTTCGGTGTTTTTCATGCAATACAAATTTCCATATTCCTCCTGTTGTGAAAGAAGACATAGATTGCACATGCAAGAGAAAGTCATAAAGGAAATAATGTGAGAAATGTTATGGTTCAATCTGCTTTCATACTCTGACAGTTCCTTTTATGGCTGTGTATAGTATTTTTCATCACTGGTTCCTTGGGTTGTCTTGGATCCTTGCATTGCTGATAATAGTTTAATTTTTAACAGTCGATCATTACACAATATTTGTGTTATTGAATACAATGTTCTCCTGGTTTTGTTCATTTCACTTTGCATCAGTTCATATAAATCCAAGTTTTTCAGAAATCATCCTATTCATCACTTTTATGGTGCAGTACTACAAACAGATATCGTCACTTGTTCAGCTATTCCCCAATTGATGGATATCCCTTCAGTTTCCTTAGTACAACATCTTTATGAGTTCCGTTAGCCAATAAAAATATCATCTATAGGATAACTGTCTTTTATGAGCTCCTTTGAATTTAATTTAGTTGGTTCTTAGAGGATAAGACTAGTACTTCAAGCTTTTCATATGTGGTAGGATGTGCCAGAGCTTATACTCCTTTAGAAAAGCCTTCAAGAAACCCAGATTCTTCTCCATGTGCTGAGGAGGCATCAGAGTATGATTTTAATGGGAGGATTTTATGGCCAAATGTAGTCCATTTTTGATAACTAAAAGTTATCTTAGGAAGTAAAGGAATGAGAGACCAATGAAATCTAATTTGAGAGCATATTTTATTAAATATTTTCAGTCCCTCTCATTACAGCTGGATTCATAGAATCAGAACTGAAAGTAACATTAGAAGTCATTCACTTCAATATCCTTATTTTTAGAAGGAGGAACTAGGCTCAGGGAGATTAGGTAACTTGCTATTGATTATACAGCAGTTAGTGTCACGGGCAGAATTTGAACCTGGCTTTTCCTGTCTCCAACACTGTATTCACTATGAAAGAACACTAGTTGCAATTGTTTTTCACTTGTGCCCAGCTTTTTGTGACTCCATTTGGGGTTTTCTTGTCAAAGATACTGGAGTAGTTTGCCATTCCTTCTCCTCGTTTTATAGATGAGGATACTGAGTCAAACTGGGTTAAGTGACTTGCCCAGGGTCATACAGTCAGTAAATGTCAGAGGCCAGATCTGAACTCAAGAAGACAAATCTTTCTGATTCCAGGACTGGCACTCTATCCACTGTGCCAACTAGTTATTCCTAGAACATGGGAAATAAGGTCAAATAGCAAATGACTTCGAATCCCAGTTCTACTATGTGTTATCTTCAGCAAGTCACAACTTCTCTAGACATTAGTTTTTTCAGGTAGAAAAAGGGAGGCATTGGATTAAACAATTTCCAATGTGCTTCCAAGATTTAAATTTGTAGTCCTGTAGCCCTTAATTGAATTGTTTCAAAGTACAAATGATGATTGATTTTGGTTTATGATTTATCTCTTTCCTTGTCTTCTGTGTGTGTGTACCTACACAGATGGCATTTAGGGGAAAGGCCCAGGAAATCCACAAATTGGCTGATTAAATCCTTGAGGAATCAGAGGATACCTTAGAAAAAGAGATTGGAAATATGAATCTTCTAACACCGGGCTAACATTTTCTTAGATTGAAATCTGCTTATCTGGGTTGACAGGGTCACCAAATAGAATCAGGGGTATTTTTAGACAGTAGCATTCCAAGAATAGCATTACTTGCAAGTTGGCTGACAGGAGACACCTTTGCAGACATCCAAAAGATAGTCTGATACCCTGCCTCACACACCCCCCACCCATGTACCTCGAACTACAAATTATTCTAACTTTCTCCCAACTGGATACCACCACTACTAACTGGCCACCTCACACGATATTGTACAAAGGGATCCTTCATTGAGTCCTTTGATTTTTTTACTACAACTTTGCAAGATGGCAGTGTTATACAATTATCTCCATTTTACAGTTGAGGAAATGGAGGATCAGAGAGATTTTAAGATTGATCCAAGCTGTCTAACACATGGGAACTGCTTCACAAAATGTGAACAATCATTGATCGATATGTGCTTGTTGACTGATTGACTGTTTCCCAAATCCTTACTTGGATTATTGGACTAGAAATTTCATATTCTTTCCAATATATGAAGGTGTTTTCAGTGTGTGCTTCCAATTTAGTGTTGGGCCAGTGAATATGAAAGGCAGCATAGAGGGTGAACTGGGAGAGAGGGCAAGACACTCTGTTATTAGCTGATTTTGGAGTTTTGAAGCTCTTGGCATTGCTGCTAGTTTGATGATTGCTTTGGCATCCTTCACTCATGAGAGAAGGCTCCCAAAGCAATTCCTTGGATGTGGCTTAATGTTTTCTTATTTTTGGAACTTGGAGTCAGGAACTCTAGGTTCAAATCTTGCCTGCCACTTACCTTGGATGCAACCTTAAGTAGCTAGCTCACTTTGCTTTTTTGGGCCTCATTTTCCTCATCTGTAAAAGGAAAGAGATGGCACAATGTTCTCTGGTCTCTCAGGTTTAAGGCATATGTTTGTATAATTATCATTATTCCCTAACTTGGGAAAGTATTTAGATGGAGGTAAAGTAAGGGTGTAGTCTGGGCCAAGTCTGTTGGGCTCATTGAGGCCTAGGTATTAGGCTATTTCTTTTCCTAAATGTTAGAAAGACTTGTGAACTTTTCTGAAGGTACAACATTCTCTAGGGGTAGGAAAATGAAGTGTTGAGCAGCAAGTTTCATGTGTGTTTTAATTCGTGGTAGGGAAAGAAGCTAAGAAAGCTTTTCTTTCTGGATTTTTCCATATTTAGTAAAAGTCATATCTAGTTGTGTGGGTGTGTGGTAGAAAGAGGGTTAATGATCCAGGGACTAATGTCAGTAAAGAACAAGAACATTTAGCTCATTTTATTCACAAAAGAAAGGTCCTGTATATAGCTCTACCGTGAAGGAGAATCATTTGTTAACTTAAGTGAATAAATGTGCCTTAATTACAACTGTCTGTCAATAAGTGAAGATTGAGTGAACCAGGGTCCTAGCCAGAAAATGAAAGAGTAAGATTCTCACAAGTGAAATTCAAGCATGTCAGCCTTTCCCTGGAGTCATTAAGGATTTTAATGAAGGTAGTAGTAACTATTAGTCCAAACAAATAATTAGAATTGGAAAGATGGTTTAAGAAGACCCTAAATAAGAAGTTTCCCATTCCATGTCCTTTCCTCTGGATGATAATTATTCTAGACATTTTTCGATACTACCTATGCCTTCCAATGATGTCATCATGCTCCTCTCTCCTTTCTGTTAGCGCTGGATTTCACTAGGCATTGCTTTCCATTGTTAACTGAAGTATACTTTGCCTCCATTCCTCCAATTGGCCTTCCATTTTCCAGCTAATTCCAGGGCTACCTGATAATCTTCCTGTCCACCATCCACTAGAGTAGATTAAGGATACTCTTCAGAGGAGGGTTACCATTCTTTCAGCCTTTTCTTTCAGCTGCTTCCAATATCTGCTGGGTGGTGCTGGAATTACTAAACTTTATTCATGTAGGGGATAGCTATAATTCTTCTAGTTAATACTTGCAGCCTACTCTTTCAGCCTCTCATTGAGCCTAAACTACAGTCTACAGCTCTAGTGCTTTCTTCAGTGCCATCTGCTACTTTTCCCTCTATCTCTAAAGGAGGGGGATGCTATGGTTAGTAAGCCTCTCCCCTCTGGGGTGGGCTAGTGTGCTTTTCAGTAAGCTCTTTCAGCCAATAGCTATGAAGCTTTTCTTCTCATCCAAACTCCTTCAGAGTACAGCAGATGCCCAGGCAAGGATCACATATGCTCTTTTAAGTTGTCTTCAAACTATTCTTTCCAAACTATATTCTTCTAAGTCTAATGATTTCAACTCATATTCAATTTATTGTCAGTTCAGTTTCATTTTTTGCCCTTATCATGCAGAGTTAAGTATCTTCAGAGCTCTGTTCTGTCAAATATAAAAAGTCAAGTGAAGCTGGTGAGGAAAGAGCTTTTAACTCCTTCCGTCATGCTTCTCTGTTCTGCATAAATGATGAGGGTAGAGTGAAATGAGCAGAATCAAGAGAACATTATGTACAGCAACAGAAATATTGTTTGAAGAATGACTTGTGTATGTCCCTCTTCAAAGAGAGCTGAGAAATAGAATTAAGCAAGACATAATTTTAAATATACATATATCTTTTTGTCATATGATGCCTTCTCTAATTGGGGGAAGGGAATGAGTTGCTTGAGTATTTTATTAAAACAAATAAACACATAAATAACTTTAAATGAAAAAAACCCAAAAGGTTGGAAAAGACGTGATCTTTGTCCTATTTCCCCTAAGCAATGAATCACAGCCTGATCTTTTTCTGTATCTCTACATATAAACTTGCCAGTCTGGCATTAAAATCTTCTGTTATTCAGCTCCAATCTATCTTTCCAAACTTTTGTGTACTCTGTGTTCTAGCCAAAATGGCTTAGGAATTGCTGCCCAAACTTAAAATTCCATCTCTGGCCTCTATGAATTTACCCAAATTATTCCCACCATTCCTAGAATCAAGGACATTATAAGAATTCTGATGTTTGGGGCAAAATTCAGTTAAATGGGTTCCACAGTCAAGTCTAAGATCCTAGGGCATGACTGCTGATTCCTGGCTCTTTTTGAGAGAAGGGAGAAGTTGAGAAGGGAGGCCCTAGAAGAAGAATGCCAAAGTTAGGAGGGTTTTATCCCAGCCCTGGGTAAGGAAGTAGAAGTAGCCAGAATATGAAGTAGAGTATGTATGGCATAGGAGAGTGTAGGAGTAGTGAGTCATAGAATCCTAAAGGAAGGAAGAATAGCCCTAGAAACTGGTAATCATGGGAGATACCCTGAGGTACGTAATTATTTTGCCCTTATAGCTTTTTTTACAATTAACTTCCTCCTTATTTCTACTTCTCAGAATTCTTATTTTCCTTTAAGGAAAACAAGTAACCCACTTGTCACTTCCTCTGTGAAGGAAAGATCATCTTTACTAATCTTTCTGCTTGTTAAAGCTTGGTTCCTATTAAAACCATATTGTAAGGGCAACTAGCTCATTCAGTGCATAAAGAGCCAGGCCTAGAGACAGGAGATGCTGGATTCAAATGTGACCTCAGATACTTCCTAACTGTATGACTCTGGGCAAGTCACAAACCCCAGTGCCTAGCCCTTACCTCTCTTCTACTGTGGAATCAATACTTCGTATCTATTCTAAGACAGACGGTAATGTTTAAAAAAGACATATTTTAATTATTTTTATGTGCACTGTTATATAATAATTGGGGGGGGATCCTCTGATGGTATGAGGAGCTGAAGCTGAGTGAGTGTGGAAATCCTTAGGTGTAACACCAAGTTGTGGTAGTGAAGCACTAAGGACCCCACAGGAATATTTGTGAAGAAACTGCTACGCCCAACTTCAGTATAACAAGTAGTCAAGTGAAGAAGCTGTGGTTCAGGTTACACAGCTCTTCTAACTTCTTATCCTGGCCCCAAGATGTGGATAAACGCTAATTGACTGCAACTTAACTTTCAGTTGGAAATAATCTCTCTTTCTTCAAATACACAAGGATATGATTGTTAATCCTTAAGGTAAAGAATGGCATTCACCTACATGAATTTAAGATTTAATGTTAACAAAATTAGGGAAAGGGAACAGGGAATTGAAGGAGAGAGGGGTAAAGGGAATGCTTGGCTTAAGCTATAGATGATCAAATGCTAATGAGAACTGACCATTGTTGTGGCTTGGCTGTCAGATTCAACTTGGCAAAGCCAGGCTGATTTAACCTGAATGAGGTTTGATGGTGATTGATATTGCTTCTTCTTGATGAGTAATTAATCAGGATGTACAGTATAGAGTTACACAGGATTTGAGAGTATGGTAGTGATCAGAGGTGGTTGATGGTATCCTAAGTTGACCTTGACCTACCCAAACCCAACCAAGACCTCCCACTAAAATCCTTCTCAAAATTGAGACCTTCTTTTGTCCAAAATCCTGCTTTTTATACCCTCCCAATAACTGACTTTTCCCCTTGCTGGCACATGGCAAGCTCAGTTCATTCTAAGTTCCAAACTGCTAACTGTCAATCATTCTGCTTTTCATATTGCAAGGCCAATTAACATTACAGCACTTACTGAATCCCATACTAAATGTAAGCCCTTTGAGGACAGGGCCTCCTTCATTTTTGGTTTTTTTATGCCCAGTATCCAGAGCCACATACCTTGGTTATTTTAGGTGTTTAAATCTTTATTGAATGAATTAGGTAATTTCAATATCCAGGTTGAAAACACCCTGCCTATTCCATATCCTCACTTCCATGGGCCATTGTTTCTATGCCATGTACCAATGGTTCAGTGAGCTAGTAGTTGATATAAGGAGCTAAGGCTGGAAATGTGCTTGGGGACAGATTATTAAATTAAGAATGAATAGATGGAAAATGCATTTACAAATGGTTGATATGTGTCATTCACTGTGCTTATGAGGAGAGGGGAAGAGAGAGAGAGAGAAAAAGAGAAGAGGAGAGAGAGAGGGAGAGAGAGAGAGAGAGAGAGAGAGAGAGAGAGAGAGAGAGAGAGAGAGAGAGAGAGAGGGAGGGAGGGAGGGGGAGAGGGAGAAGGAAGGACAGAGAGAGGGACAGAAAGATAGAGAGGCAGAGAGAATATTCCCACCCTCAAGGGGGAGGACTACATAAAACAACAACAACAACAGTAAAAAATAAACAAAAAACAAACAACAACAACAAAAAAAACCTGGGAGAAGGGAGTTAGAGATCTGGCATTCCTGGAGTGGAGGGATATCCATAAAGGAGGAAAGATAAAAAGTCCAGATAGTCAGGAGTGAAACCAAGAGAGAAGGGCACATAGATGGCCTGGTCAATTCCGGAAATTTCGGTCACACTCAAGAATTCATCAATCAAAAGAGTGGGGCCATAGAGAAAGAGGCATTTCCAGGGCACAGAGATTGTAGCTGTAGCCATTACAAAGATCTAAGAGTCCAGAGTTGATCTGGAGAGAAGTAATTAGGAATTTAGCCTGTAATTAATGTATTTGGAGTAGGACAATGACATAATAAAAGTGGTATTTTAGGATGATTAACTGAGAGTGGGATGAATTAAAGAAACTAGTGAAAAAGAAGCCAGATAGGAAGCGACTGGAGGATTATAAGCACAGGGTGATAAGAGCCAGTTCATTTAAAAGTTAGGAACTTAAATTTAAAAGACTACATATCCTCAGTGCAAAATCCCCACCCTCAGGACTATGGTGCAGATTGTTGTTATTCTTGTTAGAGAATAGCAGGGAGACTTTGAAGAAGAAAACAGAGAGACTTTTGGTCTTTAAACAGATTATACTCATTTGTGTGTATTTCTCTTCATTTGACAGATATGAGTAATAGACTTCATTTACTAAGAAATCTAAGCACAACTTAAAAACATGCTACTAATCTAAACTGGAGGATATTCTTCACTTTTCAGAATAGACTCAGAACACCATGTGTGAGAGAACACAACAGAATAGAAACTGATTATGTAAAATGTGAGAGAGGATCTGTAGCATTCTCTGACATGTGGCAGTCCCCATTGGTAAAAGAGAACTGTGTCACTTGGGGTATTTTTTTGATGGAACATGTCTTTGCCCAAATGACAGGGTGGAGACAAACATATTTATGATATGGGCCAGCATAGCACAGGGAACCTTGTCATACACAAAAGCTATAATTATAATAGCTATCCTTTTATATAGTTCATTAAAGTTTATGTTTATAAACAATAAAGTTTATAAGAATCTTTATGTCTATACACTATCTCAGTTAATCCTCAAAACTTTTGTTGTTGTGGTTCAGTTGTTTTCAGTTGTGTCTGACTCTTTGTGACTCCCTTTGGGGTTTTCTTGGCAAAAATGTTGGAATGATTTGCCATTTCCTTCTCCAGCTCATTTTTATAGACGAGGAGACTGAGGACAACAAAATTAAGTGACATGCCCAGGGTCATACAGCAAAGTTCTGAGGCCAAATTTAAACTCAGGAGGATGAGCCTTCCCAACCCCAGGCCCAGTGTTCTACCCATTGTATGACCTCACTGCCCCTTCTTATGACTGTATGAAGTGGAAATTACATAGACATTATTACGATTTTATAGATGAAGGAGAATAAGGCTCAAAAATGTTAATAAATTTCCTATAGTTTCCTAGTCAGCTTTCCCCTTACTCCAAATCCAACACTCTTTCCACTATATATACTGTGCTTCCTCCTACACTACTGTAGGACATAGATATTTGGCAGAAAGGACTGATATCTTGCAGCTGTGATAGTCACAGTGAGGTGGAAAAGAAAATGCCATTTTTCTGTTCTTGGTATACATGTGTTGGGGTGTGCAAGAGACAAGGCCCTCCATTTAATTAAATAAAATCAATTAAATTATGTATATGTATATGTACATTAATTAAATAAATTAAATATTATTTTAGAGCTGGAAGGGATCATAGAAGATCTAGTTTAACCCTTCCATTTTAAAAGTGAGGATATGGTGACCAAGAAAGGTTGAGAGATTCATGTAAGGCTATATAACAGGTAGTGGTGGTATAAAAGCACTATAAACCAGTCTTTTAAATCCTTAGTTTGATGCTCTTTCTTCTATTCTATGCTTCTTTTTCCCATTCAGAAACTGTGGACCCTATAGAACAGTGATGACAAACCTTTTAGAGCCTGTGTACCATGCCCCACCCCCAGAGACTGAGTACCACCCCCTCTAGGGTGGACACCCCAGGTAGGGGAGGGATTAAACACTTCCATTGGGCTGTTGGGCAGAGGGTTAGGGAGGTGTGGTGGAGAGGGGGAAGAGAGCAGTTCTGCCCAAGACTCTCTGCCTTTCTAGTAACTAACTTTGGTGGGCAATGGTGCACAGCCACAGAGAGGTCTATATGTGCCATCTTTGGCACATGTGCCGTAGGTTTGCCATCATGGCTCTAGAAGATCATTCCTAGAGGGAAATGGGGTAGCTTAGTAATTGAGAGCCAATCTGGCCTCAGACACTTCCTAGCTGTGAGATCCTGAGCAAGTCACTTAACCCTCATTGCCTAGTCCTTACCACTCTTCTGCCTTGGAATCAATCCATGATATTATTTCTTAGACAGAAGGCAAGGGTTTAAAAAAATTCCTTGTAAACCTGGGAAGGAATAATGAATCATTTTAAAGAATAAATTCTAAGGAAGACATAATAATAAAAAATAGTTTACATTTATTATAATACTTTAAGATTTTCAAAGGATTTTACAACATTATTTCACTGAAGCTTTACATAAGCCCTGGGAGAGGAATGCTATTATCTCCATTTTATGGATAAGGAAATTAAGGCTCAGAGATATTAGTGCAACTTACCTACAATCATATAGACAATGTGTCTGGGGTGGGTTTTGAGCCCAGTTCTTCCTAGTTTCAAGTCCAACTGTCTAGCTACTAAATTATCCTGTCACTCAAAAAATCTATTTAGCAAGTAGAGTTCCTACCTTTCCAGTCCTCTTATAAATTACTTCTCATCATGTTCTCTGATCAAGTTACACTGGCCTCTTTCTTACCTCCCTTCCTACCTTTTCTGTTTCTCTAAGAAAGCAGAGGCTTGCCACAAGATGGAACCCACTCCACTAAATTCTCTCTGACCACCAAAATTCCTATTATGTCTCTGATTTTATGAATGGAGGGAATAGTTTATGTGAGTTGGTTGAGGCCAGAAATTGAATGTTAAGTTTGGGCAGCAGCTTCTAGACTATTTCCTCCAACATGATACTTAATTTCCCAATTCTCTGCCTTTGTAATGTTTATCCTCTGTTCCTGGAATTCTCTGTCCTCTTATTTGTATTCTCTTAGGTTCTCTGATTTACTTTAAAATTCAACTTAAGTTTCGCCTTCAGCTAGAGGCTTTTCTGGTGCCCCCGGACTAGTGCCTTCTTTCTGAGTTTACTTTCTATCTACTGCCTCTATATGTTGTATTGCTTGGTTTATTTACATGCTGTCTCTCCTTTCCTTGAGAATTTATGTCCCTTGAGGATAGAGACTATTGTTTTGCTTTTCTCTCTATTCCTAGTGCCTTGCATAGTACCTGGAACCTAGTGAACCAATCTAGGGCTATCTCCAGTCATCCTGACTTTCTTTCGTCTTGTCACTGGACTTCAAAAATTCTGGGAAAATGAGGCTGATGACTTTGACTCTTGCTCCCTTAAATCCAATTCATGGGTGAGTCAAGATATCCCATGATGTTATAGGCCTTTTTTGATAACCAAAAACCACCACCACCAATGACAACAGCATAACCAGGGATTCTGAGATTAAAAACCTCATATGTAGAATCTTAGCCTTGGAAGGGATTTCTCACTGGCTATTTTTTCTAACTCACACATATTTTAAAGCTTGAATCTCATCTCTAACAGTGCCCACACTTCTCAAAAAATGATCACCTAGCATTCACTTGAAGTTTCCAAAGGAAATTTATGATCTCTTAATTGTATTAAGATCTAATTAGTAAAAAGAACTTTTTAATATAAAGTCAAATGCTATATCCCTGCGAAATCCTTACTTTTGCCCTCTGAGGTCAACCCAAATAACAGTTTAAAAACAGAAGTCGTGTTCCTTTCATTTTCCTCCTCTTTGCTTCAGCTAATCATCAGTTGATATCTTTTTTGAAACCCTCTAGTAGACATGTTTCATCTGTCTTAAAATGTGGAACATAGATTCTATATTGATAAATGGAAAGGCTATGCCTTAGAGACTATGCCATGATTTTGCAAGCCTATTTAAGCAGTGTGGAGAAATAATATACACTCACCTGTTGTTAAATGTTAAGAGAGAAACTAGCTCTACAAAGTGCGGAAAGAGGTTTAGCAGGTAGATGGTTGATGACAATTTGTTCTGGTATTCAGTTAGATAGAATATTAAGAGAACCATGGTGTATGTGAGGGAGGGTTAGGAGCTCAGAGTTCTGGCAGTTTGAGCAAGAAATTTTATGTGTTGAGGCTAGAGTTCACAATCTATGTGGGGGAGAGAAGGAGTGAGGAAGGAAGGAGCTGCTCTGTGGTCTATATCCTAGTTAAGCCCCCTGTGTATTAAGGAACCATGATGAGGAACCTGGTAAGATTCTAGATTGCATACCATATCTGAATGGTACATTTTAGAGTTCCCTAAGACCTTCAAACAAGAAGAGAGACCCCTTCGGAGGGAGGAGTAGATTGAAGATGAAGAGACAAGTTATCTAAGAGCAACTAGAAAACAGGCCTATAAAAATAATACCTACAATCAAATATAGCATTCTAGGTGTGGTCTGGAGGCATTCCTATGTAAAGTACAGGGTTCATCACTCTGTCACTTGTTTGTCTAGACATGATGTTTCTATTAATATATCCTAATATTGCATTAACCTTTTCCCCCATGCTCCTGCTGATTCAAGCTGATCTCATAATTTGCTGGAAGTACTCAGCCTTTTTTCAAGCTATGTCTCCCCAGTCTCATATTTATATAATTGATTTTTTGATCCCAAGTGTAGTATTTTACATTTATCCCTAGATTTATTTCATCATTCAAACCTGTCAAAACCTTTTTGATTGCGGATTTGTTCTGTGAATGAATTAGCTATGCTTTTTAGTCTTAGGCTCACCTGAAAATTTGATGCACATATCTTCCAGTTTCCAAGCCATTATAAACAAATTAACCAAAACAAACTCAATCACATAGCATTCCACAAGAACCTCCTCCTATTTGACTGAGAATAAGTGGCTTTAAATATCTCTGAATATGGAAAAATACAGGACAACTAGATGGCACAGTGGATAGAGAGCCAGGCTTGGAGTCAGGAAGACTCACATTTGTGAGTTTAAATCTAGCCTCAGGCATTTATTAGCTGTGTGACCCTGGGCAAGACACTTAACCCTATTTGCCTCAGTTTCCTCTCATCTGTCAAATGAGTTGGAGAAGGAAATGGCAAACCATTCCAGTATCTTTACTAAGAAAACCCCAAATGCAGTAAAAACGGGTCAGGCATGACTGAAAAACGACTGAATTACAAAGAGGGAAATATAATATGAGGTAGTAGATAGAGGCCAGCTTTGAGGAGAAGGAATACTGAGGTTAAAAGTCCTGCTTCTGACACAGCTAGCTTTAGGATTTTGGTAAAGTGCCTCAAGCAGTTCTCTAAGGCTGTTCCAGATGAGTCCTGGTTCTCCGTTTGTGGAGGAAGCTCCCCAACTGGAAATTGCATTCACGGTTAAAATCCCATGACCAGAACACACTCACAAAAGGAAAAATGCAGCTCCTCAAAGCAACCCACCTTCCTTATACATATAGAAAAATAGAAAGCCAGAAAAACACAAGCTATGACATGTAAGGGAAGTGTTGAAACAAGCCCAAATACCAAGGAGAGTCCTGAAAAGGTGTTCTTTCACTTTCTTATTTGTTGAGATAAATTACGAAACAAGGTTTAAAAAAATTATACTCTATGATACTCTATCTTTTGGGGGGAGGGATCGAAATCTATGATTTCATCAGCATAAGGAAACTCCTTATGTAGAAACTCCCTCTGCCAATGCAGATGAACAACTCATCTAATTTATAATCTTAAGAGAATTTTCTGAGGCACTGAAATGGTTAATTAACTGGGCAGAAGTTGCACATGACTTTTCTTGACTCAGATATTGGCCCTTTTATCCAACTATTCCAAGCTGACTCAATCTTTTATGAGACCGATAACATTTTATATAATCATCTCTTATTACAATGAGGGCAGTTAGTTGGAACAGTGGATAGAGCCCTAGGCCTGGAGTTTGAAAGATATGAGTTCAAATCCAAATCCAAAGCCTCTTACTGGTTATGTGACTCTGGGAAAGTCACTTAATGTTTGTTTGCCTCAATTTCCTCATCTGTAAAATAGGGATAATAGCAGCACCTTCCTCTAAGGGTTGTTGAGAGGATGATATGATGATGATATCTGTAAAGCACTTAGCATGGTGCCTGGCACATAGGAGAGGATGTATAAATATTTACACTAGGATAGAGTATTGAACCTAGAATCAAGAAGAACTGAGTTTGAATCCAAACTTAGACATTTTCTAGCTGTATAACCCAGGACAAGTCACTTAAACCTGTTTGTCTCAATCTCCTCATCTGTAAAATGAGCTGGAAAAAGGAAATGAACAAACCACTCTACTATCTTTGCCAAGATATGGGGTCATGAAGAGTTGGACATCACTGAACAAAATCATGTTGAATGTATTAAGATCTAGGGCCATATGCCACATTGATTTAGTCAGTAGTTCTGGCTCTTGCTTGGACATTTTTTAACTATATGAATTTGGGCTAGACATTTAATCTCTGAGCTTGAGTTTCTTCATTTGTAAAATGGGAATAATCATACTACCTAAATCACAAGATTGAAGTGAGAAAAGAACTCGTAAAACCGTAATAAACACATGATGACATGGGTCGCATTCTCCTATTTAACTGATTTATATGCAGTCCAGAAAGTTTTAGTCTGTATATGGCATACCAGTGTGACATTTAAAATTGGGTAGATATTTGATTAAATATGGCATTTATGGTTGTTTCTTTTAAAAATAACTGGGCAGGCACCAGGCCCTTGGTCAAGTATGTAACCCCTGATTATAACATTGTTAAAAACAGATTTGATTTCACATCACTTTGATGAACTGCCTTTTCCAGGAATGCAGCCTTCCATAAATTCAAGGACTCTCTTTAATCATCTTCAGAATATACTTATCCCAACAATGCTGCCGTTATTCAAAATATGTTAGGAATTCTTTTGGGAAATTGCCTTCACAGCCAACTTGTGCTATGTACAAGACAAATCAATCTCATGTACTTTTTAGTCAGCCTTTGTTTTTGGTCCCCCAATGTTGTCCCCCAGACTGGCCATCTACCTTAGTCACTTAGCTTTAAGTGATATTTCTATTTCCAGAAACCAAATACACCTTCCCAGGATGATTTTCCACTAATGAATATAGATTCAAAAGAATGTGCCATGGGCTTTGAAGGCAATTTCAAAGACAGTTCCATAAATGTTTCAAATATAGGCATCATGAGATCATAGACTTAGAAGCTGGACCTTAGAAGTCAGCTAGACTAACACCTTTACTCTACAGTGGCCTAGAAAAATGAAGGGATTGACCTTAGGTCAAATTAGAAATCAGTGGTGAGGCTAGTATTTGAACCCAGGCCATTGCTTCCAAATTCAGTGCTCTTTCCATGGCATCAAAATCGACTTCCACCATTGTACCCCAAAGTTGTCCTATAGATAAAATACATATATAAAAAGTTTTACAAACTTCCAAGAGATATATAAAGGCTAACTATTATTGTTATTATTGTTATAGTTGTGGTAAATGTTTTGGAATGCTTATTTAGGAAAAAAATCCATATTCTAAAGAATTGTAAACTAAAAACAACTGTGTGAAAGCATGCCACAAATCACCAATAATAAGAAAAATGGAAATGAAGCCATGCTAAGGTTTCACCGTATGTCCACTTACTGAGTAAAGATAGACCTACTCACCTTCCAAGAGCTGGTACCTCTAACCCCACTTCAGCCACACAAAACTGCCAAGCTATATCCCCTGCCCTAGTCATTCTTTCTTCCTCCATCTTGCCCCTTTTAATTCTCTCCTCTTCTCTCTGGAATCTCTGGACCCTTATCATATCACACCCAATTATATTTGGCTAAATACAATCACTTAAATCAATTCCACCATTCATTACCTTTACTCCTAAATACATGCTGATGAATGAAGGTCAATTATTGCACAATGGTTCTGACTGAGTCCGTTACAAATTTATGTTAAATAACTTCAATTGCTCTCTCCCTGCAATCTGACAATCCTACTAAATATCCTTCATATCAATTCACTATCCCACTCTCCACTATGGCTCTTCCAAATCTTTTCATCCTACCTCAAACCTCCCATGGCTCCGTCTCCTCTCACTGTCTCAGCTGAGAACCTTACATCATACTTTACAGGAAAAAAAATGAGGCCATTCCCCATGATCTCACTCTTCTCATTTCCTTAGTTCCTGTCACTCAGTTGCCTTCTATCACTGTCTCCTTTGACCCTGTCTCACATGATGAAGTGGTCTTTCTCCTTACCAAGACTAACCCCTCATGTTCAAGTGATCCTATTCCATTCTGTCTCCTCCAACAGATTGCCCTTTCTGTCATCTTTACTCTTTAACTTATTTTTTTTCTGTCTGCTGCCTCATTTCCTAGTGCTTATAAATATGCCCATATTTGCATATTGCCTTAATGTCTCAGGATGAACAATAATAGATTCTAATTATATTTCTATTATGAAATATAAACATTTATTAATTTAAGGAATAACTAATGCTTTAATTACAGGTATTACTGCTTAATAGTGTTGCTAACCCTGGGGCTCTGATGTAAAACACACACACACACACACACACACACACACACACACACACACACACACACACACATATATATATATATATATATATATATATATATATATATATATATTTAGACCTGTGATTTCATCAGTATAGCAAGCTTCCATTGACAGGTGTTAGAATTCCATTGATAGAAGTTAGAATTGTCACCTTCTTTTACCAATGCAGGTTGATACATTGTGATTTCTAGCCTTAGGGAGTTGCCCAGGTAACTGAGAGGTAACATGAATTAGATTAGGTCACCTAATCTATATATATATATATGTATGTATCAGAAGAAAAACTTGAACCCAAGTCTTTCTTGTTCTGAAGTCAGCTTTCTAGCCACTACTCCATGCTACATCTCTTTGTAAAATGTAAGATGTGCAAATAAAATGTGTTATCAATCCAGCATGAAGTAATTAAAACACAAATAAACATAATCATAATCTAAAATAAAAAATCCAACAAACATAAAATTATTAGCCTTGACTCCTGAAGTTTCGGTAAAGACTTGCCTCATGACTGACCATTATTCCTCTCATCTTTGGTTATTGTTGTGAGCATTCTACATAAAACATATTCCATATTTAGATATATTTATACCAACAAAACTATTCTTGAAGTCCCACTGTTCTAGATGTGTGTGAAGGAGACTAAGAAACCTACTTGAAAACAAGTGGGCAGAAGAAATATCTCAAAGATAGAGAAAAATGTGTGAACATTGACTTAGATGAAGGATGGAGATAGACTGATGTTGAATTCTGATCACAGTGTAGTATATCTCTGACAAATGACCAAAGATGGTATATTTCTGCTTTCATATAAAAGACAGAGAGGTTCAGGTCATTAAAGAGGGCACATGTAGCCAGCCACATAGCTTGGATATTGCTATATTACGTAGAGATCTCCCAACTTATTTCCTACTACCCTTTTACATGAACCCTCTGCTTTAGATAAATTGTTCTATTCACTAACTTCTACTACTAAGGTTCCTGCCTTTACTAGTCCCACGGTCTATATCAGTGATTCCCAAAGTGGGCGCCACCGCCCCCTGGTGGGTGATGCAGCAATCCGGGGTGGGGGGTGATGGCCACAGGTGCATTTAACTTTCCTATTAATTGCTATTAAAATTTTTTAAATATTAATTTCCAGGGGTGCTAAGTAATATTTTTTCTGGAAAGGGGGCGATAGGCCAAAAAAGTTTGGGAAACACTGGTCTATATTTCTCTGGAATTCCTTATTTAATTAGCAAAACTCATATGGTGTCCCCTTTTTCCCTGAACTTCTGTAACAGAGATCATTTCACAATTCCAAATCCCTCCAAATCACCTTTATAATTTCCTCCTTTTTGGTCAGCTCAAATACTCCTCCGCTAGGCCCTTTTGATGCATACTTTCCTCAATGGAAGTTAGAATTTTCAGTCTCAGATAATAGGGAAGACACACAAGTTTAAGAGTTGTTAAGTTTAGGGAATTTATAGGATCAATGGCTAGAAAGGAACTCTGAAATCATTTAATCCAGAGGAGACTGATGCCTAGAAAAGTAAAATAATATAAAATAAAAGTAAAAGTAAAAGGAATAAAAAGTTAAACAGCTAATGGCTAGCAGAGCCATATTATTTATTTATTTTTAAACCTTTACCTTTCATATGAGAATCAATACAGTATTGGTTCCAAGGCAGAAGAGCAATAAGGACTAGGCAATGGGGGTTAAGTAACCAGTAATCCTGGGTAAAACCTAGGATCACACAGCTAGGAGTTGTCTGAGGTCAAATTTGAACCCACTCCCTCTCTTGATTATCCTAAGACATCTTTAATTGGTGATAGCTAATAAAGAAGTGGTCCATCAGTCTGTCTACTCCTCCTCATGTGTATATCATGGGAAATACAAACACAGGGGAAAATCCTGATCCTCTTCAATTATTAAACAAATTCTGTGAAAAAGGAAGATATTTCTTTGGATTCTCAAGGACAAAGAAAATGCAAAAAGTAGCAGACAAGATGGTATCTCTCACCAAGAATCTAGGCAGAGGACCTATATATAGGAATTGATTCAGTTTATGAAAAATAAGTTCTCACAGACTTTATCCTTAATTAAATTGCTTAGGGCACGCTGAAAGCTTGCAAGATCTTAGCCTAAGCCACTTCTGATATTCTTGAAGAACATAGGACTTCAATACTTAGGGAAAGCAGGTATAGAACCCCAAGGAATATAGATCAGAACTAAACAAGGCCCCAATATTTCCCCCCAGAAATGTGTAGAGGTTGGCCCTGACACAAGTCCAAATTCAGTGAAAAATAGAAAGAATCCATCAGCTGTGTGACCTGGTCTTGGAACCAATTCAAATTACTGATTCTAAGATGGAAGGTAAGGGTTAAAAAAAATAGCATCCATCAGTTACTTCCTGAAAGAAACTCCCAAATAAAAACTTCCAGGAACATCATAGTCAAAAATTCAGTTTTCAAGTTAAAAGAAAATATTGCCACGAGCTAGAAAAAAGAGTTAAATATTAGGAAACCCCAGTCAGCATCACACAAGATTTGGCAGATACCATTATAAAGGAGAAAATGGAGGGAAAGCTAGGTCCTCATTAGTGTGATTATTGAATACCCCCAAAGTGGATGCATTATTTGAATTCAAATTGTATATTTGCATTGGGGCAGAACCAATGAGGATATTTTACCTAAATGTAACTTTGGATAGTGTGAATTAGAATACATATAATCACTTTAGATTCACTATTCACACAAATCTGCACCTAGCTATATAGACTTATAACCACAAATAAGTAAGAAAACAAAAACAAAAACAAATGAGTATAATCCTGTAACAATTAAGGACTGTAATTGAGCCTCTAATGAAATTGAGCAATTTTAAAAGGTTCCATAAAAAGATCAGAGCTCAGTAGAAACTTTGTAATGAAAATATGGGAATCAAAAAAAAACATAAAAAGGTAAATTTCTTGAGCCATTAAGAGGGACTACATAAGGCTGAAGTATTTATATTCTAATGGGGAGAAAAGAGGCAATTACCCCCAGAGAATTCTAATATCATCAAGGGTTCTAGAAGAAGTTTAAAAAAAGGCAAGAAATGTTATGTTATGTTTTGTTTTGTTTTTCTAAAAAGGAGAGAGAAAGAGGAGGAAAAATTGATAGGAGAGAAGACAGGAGAAAAAATGAAGAGAAATTTACTATATTTTTCATAATCTGGATGTGTAGATAGAGTCTGAGGTGACATAGGAATCATTCAAATTTGCTTTTATCCGATCCAGTGGAGAATAGAACATACACATATATGTGTACTTGAAAATACACAAAAGAGTTTATTGTAGAAATATTCAACTCAACAGGGATGCAGAAGGGAACTAAGAGAGGAGGATGGGAGACAAAAGAAGAAAGATAGATTCAGAGAGAGATGAACTATAAACAAAATAGATTTTAACCTGAGTCACAGTAGATCATGAAATAAGTTTAAAAGAAAAGGATGAGGGGCAGCTGGGTAGCTCAGTGGAGTGAGAGTCAGGCCTAGAGACAGGAGGTCCTAGGTTCAAACCCGGCCTCAGCCACTTCCCAGCTGTGTGACCCTGGGCAAGTCACTTGACCCCCTTACCAATCTTCCACCTATGAGACAATACACCAAAAAGTACAAGGGTTAAAAAAAAAAAAAAAGAAAAGGATGAAAAGAGAATATCTGTGATTAGTGAAGGGAAGAATATGAGGGTAGAGAATTGGAAGCAGATTGCACTGAAATGGATCACCAATGCTGTGCATACCCCTCACTCTTCACTCTCTTTTTTCATTTTAAAGTATGAGCAACAAAGAAGAGAGGGAAAAGTATAAGAGAATGGAACTGAATACACAAATAGCAGTCATAAATGTAAGCATGGATAGGATGAACTTACCCATAAAAGGAAAGAGAATAGCATCATGTATAAGCAAGCAGAATCCAACTGTATATTATTTAAAGGAAATACATTTAAAAAATAAAGAATCACACAGTTAAAATAAAAGTCTGGAGCAAAATCTCTTATCTTAATTGAACTAAAAAATCAAGATTAGCAATCATAATCTTAAATTAGGCAAAGAAAAAACAAACTTGGTTAAAAGAGATAAACAGGGAAACTGTTGTATGCTTAAAAGTTCTATCAATAATGAATTAACATCATTTCTTTATATATGTATACACACACACACACACACACACACACACACACACACACACACACACACACACAGAATGAATAGCATCTAAATCCCTAAAGGAAAAGCTAAAGAAATTATAGGGAGAAATATATGGTGAAACTATAAAAGTAGAGTACTTCAACATGTCCCTTCCAGCCTTAGGCAAATCTAACCAGAAAATAAATAAGAAAACCAAAGGTGATGGTGCATGCCTATTATTCCAGTTACCTTGGAGTCTGAGGCTGGAAGATCTATTGAACTTGGTCCCCAAATTTCACTTTTACAAAGTCATGAGTTACAATTGATCAAATTTTCCCATTATGTTCAGCATTAATATGGTATAAGCATTCAGAGTCTGGTGGCTACCAATTGGCCTAAAGAAGGGTAGGATTGTCCATGTTGGAAACGGAGCAGGTCAAAGTTCCTAGATTGATTTATAGTAGAATTAGACCCATGGATAGTCCCTGCACTTCTAAGGTGAATAAGGAGATAGTCCATCATAATTTTTTTTTAAGAAAAAAGAAGTCAAAAACGTAAACGTGATTTTGTAAAATTTAGATGTTTTAGATATCTAGCAATTAAAGAATGGAATATCTCAATTTACTAGGAAAAAAAAGCTTCACAAAAATGAAGAAATATCAAACACAGTCTTTAATGTCCAAAATTGAAAAAAAAAAGTAACATTTAATAATTAGCCATTGAAGAAAGAATTCAAAATTATTTGGAGACTAAGTAACTTAGTCCTAAAGAATTGGTGAGTCGAATAAAAATATAATGGAAACAACAGATAATTTTGTCAAAAAAAAAATGATAGCAATGGGGCAGCATACCAACATTTGTGGGATGCAGTCAAAGTAGTCCTCAGGCGAAAATTTGTACTCTAAACTCTTTCATCAACAATGAAAAAGAAAGAATAGGTTCATAAATTAGTCATGCAACTGAATAAAGCAGAAAATTAACAAACTTAATAACCCTATTTAAATATCAAAATATAAATTCTGAAAATCAAAAAGGAAGAGATTAGCAAAATTGAAAACAAAACTCATTGAACTTATAAATAAAACTAAAAGTTCTTTTGACAAAATCAAATATAATGCATAAACTATTAGCCAATTTGATTTTTAAAAAGAAAGAGAAAAGCAAATATTCAATACAAAAAAAAAGAGAAAAGGGACAGTAAATGATGAAAAAAATAAAGGGAATTTTGAGGAAATATTTTGTCCAACTATAGGTCAATAAAAGCAACAACTTAAGTGATTTGGATGAAAAATTTAAAAATATAAAATGTGTTGATTAAGAGAATAAGAAGTAGAAAATTTAAATAATCTAGTCTAAGAAAAGAAAATTCAATAAGGCATAAATGAAAACCCCAAAGGATAAAATTTCCTGAACCAGATGGATTTACAAGTGAATTCTTTGAAACATTTAAAAAACAATGAATTCCAATATTACATGAGCTGTTGGTAAAAATAGGAACAGAAAGGATCTAACCAAATTCCTTCTATGGTACAAAAATGATTTTTTCTGGATCTTTGTCCTCAGCATGACTTCTTACAGTGTCTCTAAGGGCTCAGGCCTGGACCCTCTTCTCTTCTGCTTCTATACTATTTCACTTGGTAATTGTGAGGAGAGGATTAACTCTCCCCTTGTCTATTTTTAGTTTATCAAATCAAGATCTTAAAGTACCCCTACTTACCATTAAGGATGAGAGTTCACAAGTCACTTACTTGAGAAAGCTCACTGCCCCAAAGGCTACTGCCCTCCCCCTTCCTCATTTGACTTTCAAAATCCTTCACAACCTGATGCTCTTCCCAGCTTTCCAGTCTTTTTACGTTTTATACCTGGTCACATATTCTGTGAGCTACTGTCAGTGGCCTCCTTGGTATTCCTTGCCATCTCTAGCTATTTTCACTAGCTATCTCCTATTTCCAGAAACTTCGTCCTCATCCCTGCCTCCTGGTTTCCTGAGCTTCCTTTAAATCCCATTTAAAATCCCACCTTCTTCAAGAAGCCTTTGCTGAGATGCTCTAGCTGTACTGTCTCAAAATTTTTAAAAAGCAGCAACCAGAAAAACAATCTTTGACAAAAAACCCTTGACAAAATACAAAACCCATTCTTATTAAAATACTAGAGAGCAAAGGAATAAATAGGCCATTCCTCAAAATAAGTAGTGTCTATGTAAAGCCATTAGCAAATATTATCTGCAGTAGGGATGTTAGCAGCCTTCTCAATAAGATCAGAGCGAAGCAAAGATGTCTATTATTGCCACTATTATTTAATGTTGTACTAGAAATGCTAGCTTTAGGAATAAGAGAAGAAAAATAAACTGAAGAAATTAAAATTGGCACTGAGGAAACTAAACTATGACACTTTGCAGATGACATGATTAGAGAATCCTAGAGAATCAACTAAAAAACTAGTTGAAATAATTAGTAACTTCAGCAAAATTTCAGGAAACAAAATAAATAAACATAGACCGTCAGCATTTCGATATATTACCAAGAAAGTTCAGCAGCAATAGATAGGAAGAGAAATTCCATTTAAAATAACTCTAGACAATATAAAATACCTAGGAATCTACTTGCCAAGACAAACACAGAAATTATATGAACACAATTACAAAACACTTTTCACACAAATAAAGTCAGATCTGAAAAAATGTTAATTGCTCTCAGATAGACTAAGATAATATAGTAAAAATGACAGTTCTACCTAAATTAATTTACTTATTCAGTGCCATACCAATGAAGCTACCAAAAATTATAATTGAGAACTAGAAAAAAATAATAACAAAATTAACTAGAAGAAAAAAAGGTCAAGAATATCAAGTAGATTAATGGGAAAAAAATATGATGGAAGGTGGCCTAGCAGTACCAGATCTCAAACTGTACTATAAAGCAGTAATCATCAAAATGGTCTGGTACTGGCTAAGAAATAGAATGGTAAATCAATGGAATAGATTACATACATAGGGTAAATGGCCTTAGCAACCTTGTCTTTGATAGACCACAGTTTTTTGGATAAGAACTCGCTACCAAAAACTACTGGGAAAATTGGAAACCAGTATGGCAGAAACTATATATAGACAAATATCTCACACCCTATACCAAATTAAAGTCAAAATGCATATGTGGTTTAGATATAAAGAGTGTACCAAAAATAAATTAGGGAGACATAGTAAATAATTTACCTGTCAGATTTATGGAAAAGGGAAGAATTTATGACAAAATAAGACAGAAAACATTATAAGATATAAATGAATAATTTTGATAGTATTAAATTAAAAAGCTTTTGTACAAACAAAACCAATGTAACCAAGATTAGAAGAGGAACAACAAACTGGGAAAACACGTCTATAATAAATTTCTCTGATAAAGATCTAATTTCTTAAATTATTATAATTTATAATATAAATTCTTATAAATCGAATTTATAAGAATACAAGTCATTCCTTAAGTGACAATTGGTCAAAATATATGAACAAGTGGCTTTCGGATGAAGAAATCAAAACTATCAATAATCCTGTGAAAAATCACTTTTGACTAGAGAAATGCAAATTAAAATAACTCTAAGGTGCCACCTCACACCTATCAGATTAGCCAAAACAATAAAGGAAAATAATAAATGTTTAAGGGGATTAGACAAAATTGGGACACTAATGCATTGTTAGTGGAGTTGTGGACTGATCCAGCCATTCTGAATGATAATTTGGAGCTATGCCCAAAGGACTATAAAATTGTGCATACTCTTTGCTCCTGTCTGAGTCCCTATATCAAAGAGATCATAAAAAAGGGGAAAGGACCTATTTGTACAAAAATATTTATAGCAGATTTTTTTGTCGTGGCAAATATTTGGAAATTGAGGGGATATTCATCAGTTGGAAAATGGCTGAACAAATTGTGGTATATGTCAGTGATAATGAGCAGGATGATATAAGAAAAAGCTGGAAAGATCTACATGAATTGATGTAGATCAAACTGGGAGAACATGATACACAATAACAGAGATTATACAATGATCAGCTGTGAAAAACTTAGCTACTCTTAGCAGTATAGTGATCCAGGACAATTCTAAAGGACCTATGACAAATAATGCTATCTACCTCCAGAAAAAGAATGTTTGGGGTTGGAATGCATACTATTTTTCACACTAGTTTATTTATGATTTTATTTTAAGTTCTATGTGAGTATTATTTTAAAATGATGACCAATATTGAAGAATGTTTTGCATGTCAATACAAGTATAACCCAGATAAAATTACTTAACATCTCCAAGATTGGGGATGGAAAGAGAAAATTTGGATCTTATAGTTTTGGAAAATGTATGTTGAAAATTGTTATTACATGTAATTGGGAAAATAAAATATCTTTGTATAAAAAATAAATCTTATACAGGCGAAAAATAGAGGAATGGATCAATGGAATGGATTAGGCACTCAGCACACACTAGTAAATGACCATAGTAACTTAGTGTTTGATAAATCAAAAGATCCACGCTTTTGGAAGAACTCATTATTTGATAAATACTGTTGGAAAAACTATAAAACAGTAAAGCTTAAACTAGACATAGACTAATATCTCATGCCATATGTCAAAATAAATTTAAAATGGATGTATGATTTAGAAATAAAAGTGGATACCAGATACTAGTTAGGGAAGCACAAAATAGTTTACCTGTCAGACTTATGGATAAGGGAAGAATTTATAACGAAACAAGACAAGGAGAACATTACAAGAAGTAGAAAACTTTGACTATATTAATTTTAAAAGGGTTTTACACATTCAAAACCAATGGAACCAAGATTAGAAGGAAAATCTATAAACTGGGAAAGAATTGTACATATCCTTTGACTCAGCAATACCACTGTTAGGTCTATATCCTAAGGAGATCAAAGATAGGGGAAAAGGACTTACTCGTACAAAAATACTTATTGCAGCCATTTTTGTGGTATCAAAGAATTGGAAACTCATTAATTGGAGAATGACTGAATAAGTTGTATGTGATTATAACAGAATCCTGGGCCATAAGAAATGATGAACAGTATAACCATAAAAAAATCTGGAAAGACTTATGTGAAGTGAGCAGAACCAGGAGAACATTATACACATTAATAGCAATAATGTACAATGATTAACTGTGAATGGAAACTATTATCAGCAATGGGAGGATCCAAGACAATTCCAAGGAACTCAGGATGAAAAAAACTAGTTACTGCTATAGAAATAACTGGAAGAGCCTGAATGCAGCTTGAAGCATACCATACTTTGCTTTATTTCCTTCATGAATTTTTCTCTAGAGTAAGTGAAATTTATCTATGTGATGAACATGGAGTTTTGAGTTGAATGATAAGACATGTACAACTTATACCAAATTATCTGCTGTTTTGGGGAGTGGAAAGGAGTGGAAGAGAGGACAGAACATGGATCAAAAAATATCAGAAAAGTGTTATTAAACATTGTGTCACCATGCCAAATTTTTAAAAAATGATAATACTCAGATCAAGTTGAATTTATACTATGAATGCAGGGTTGATTCAATATTAGGAAGGAATGAGTGAATTAATAAAGCATTTATTAATTGCCTGCTGTGTTCAAACCCTGATTCTAATTGCTAGGGATACAGAAAGAAATGTAAGACAGTCCCTGTTCACAAGGAGCTCGCATTCTAATAGTTGTTAATTAATTAATGTTAATTAATTCTCATATTGTCTCCCAGAACACACATGATGAGTTTCATCTGACAGTAAGATGGAAAAGTCCCATGATTCTTAGAGTTCAGTGGCAAAGAAGATGCTAATGCCTCTTCTTTAATGTCATTTCCACTGACAAAACCCTATCTATTTCTGATATTGAACGATCTGACAGTGTCAAAGTGTTTAGTTTACTTTTATTCTGGATCTTTAGTGGAGTTGCAAATTGATCCAACCATTCTGGAAGGAAATTTGGATTTATGCTCAAAGGGCTTTAAAAGATTACATGCCCTTTGATCCAGCCATACAACTACTGGGTTTGTACCCCAATGAGATAAAAAAAAAGTTTGTACAAAAATATTTAGAAAATACAAAATATTTAGAATAATTTAGAATAAATAATAGAAAATATTTAGAAATACAAAATACAAAAAGTTTGTACAAAAATATTCACAAAATATTTTGTGGTGGCAAAAAAAAAGGAAAACAAGGGGATTTCTCTCGAATGGGAAATGGCTGAACAAATTGTGGTATCTGTTGGTGATGGAATACTATTGTGCTGTAAGGAATGATGAACTGCTTGATTTCTATATGAACTGGAAAGACCTCCATGAGCTGATCTAGAGTGAAATGAGCAGAACCAGGAGAACATTATACATAGTAACTGAAACATTGTGGAACGATCAAATGTAATAGATTCTGCTAATAACAGCAATGCAATGATTAAGAACAATCCCATGGAACTTATGAAAAAGAATGCTGTCCACATCTCGAGAAAGAACTATGGGAGTAGAAATGCAGAAGAAAAACATGTGACTTATTACTTGGCTATATGGATATATGACTTGGGGTTGTGATTTTTAAAAGATTACAAATATGAATAATATGGAAACAGGTTTTTAGTAATAAGACATGTATAAACCAGTGGAATTGCTTGTCAGCTCTGGCAGGAGAAGGATGGTTAGGGAGTGAGGGAGAGGGTAAGGGAGAGAACATGAATCATGTAACCATGGAAAAATATTCCAAAAAAATAAATAAAAATAATGTGAATCCCACATCAAATAAATAAAATTAAAAAATAAAAAATGAAGGATGAACAATAACAACAACATAAATAGATATGAGATGATTGTAGAGAGAACACTAGCATCTAGGGGCATGGTGTGTTTGAAATTAGGAGAAGCTTCATGTGGAAGGTAAAACTTGGGCTGAGCCTTGAGGGAAACCAGGGATTTTTAGAGATGGAAGTAAGAGAAAAGTGCATTCCTAGCATAAGGGATAACCAGTGCAAAAGTATGGAGATGGGAGATGAAGTATTTAAGGAACGATAAGGACAGTTCTGTTGGACTACAGCATGTATGAAGGCAAATAATGTATAACAAGATTGGGAAAGTTGATTGGAGGGAGGTTAAATGTGAAACAGAAGAGCTTCTATTTGTGTCTGGAGGTAACAGGAAGGTACAAAAGCTTATAGAAGAATGGCATGTTCATATTGTCTTTTAGGAAATCATGATAGAAGCTTTCAGAGTGAAGAAAGGCTTGTGACCAGGGTCTAAATGATCATCATCCTTGCTCTGGACATGGTTTGTCTAAATATAACCTCGATAATGACCAATACTGGTTCAAAAGGGCAGATAATTAATGGTGCCTTCCTCTTCTTGGTAGAAAGAAGGAGATTATGGGTGCCAAATATCGTTTAAGTTGTTAGATGCAGTAGCTGTGTTGGTTGGTTTTGCTTAACTGTTATTCTTTATGACAACGGAAGCAGAGTGAATATCAGCAAAGAGCTGTGGTGTAAAAGATAAAAGGAATCAATAAAACATAAAAACAAATAAATGTAAACTGGGATCCCATTAACATTTTGGATGCTAGCATTGGGATGATGTCACTCTGCTGACTTATGTTGAGCTTGTCCACTAAAACTCTGAGAACTTTTCTTCATGAACTATTATCTAGTCCCACTTTCCTTGTCCTGTACCTCTGTAATTTGAACCAGGGTCCAGAACTTGACCCTTAAACCTAACAATTTAAATTTAATTTTTATTATTTTATTTATTACTTAATTGATTAATTTAATTTTTCTATAATAATTATTTGATTTAGTTGAATATTCCAAGTCAGAGGTGTCAAACACGCCACCCACAGGCTGTATTGACCCACAACATTCCCAAGTGTGATTCATACCAGATTAAAATGTAATTGGCAGGGGCAGTTAGATAACTGTGTGGATAGAGAGCTAGACCTAGAAAGGGGTGGTCCTGGATTCAAATCTATCCTCAGACACTTTGTAGCTGTGTGACCCTGGACAAGTAGCTCAATTAGCCCTTACCACTTTTTTTGCTTTGGAACTTATACTTTGTGTCAATTCTAAGACAAAAGGTAAAGTGTTTGTTTGTTTGTTTGTTTTAATGTAACTGGGAAATATTTGACAAAATAAATAAAAATACAATAAAATATAGATAAAATTAATATGTGATTTTCTAAGTTAGTATGTGGTCTCCAGGGATCCTTATGTATGATTTAGTGGTCCCCATTTCTATTTGAATTTGACATCACTGTTTTTAGCTGTCCAGACGTTTTTAGTTCTTGGTTGTGTCTTCCACATTTTAACTCAATGTAGACTATTAGCTATTCCCTGAACGTGACTTGTCATTTTCTATTTCCATACATTTGTACAAGCTATCCCACTTCCTGGGTGAGAAAAGGTTTCCCTCCTCATCTCTTCCTCTGATAATCTTCGTCTTTCTTTAAGACTGCTCAAATGTGCTATGGGGGAAAAAAAGTTCTCTGTTTACAACTTTGGGTACAAAGTCAGTAAAGCTATTTCATTTAGAGTTACAAGTTGAGGCACATAAAAAGCATTGATTGGCCTTAGAGAAAGGAAGCTATTCAAGGCCAACTGGATTTCTGAATGAATCATTTCCCACAGGTATTATATTATAAGAAAAGCATATAGTCATGTTGGGTTTACAAATGATCATCCGCTGGCCTTAAAGACAGTTTGCTGTGTTCTGCTGGTTCAAAGGATGTTGAGATGAGGTAGATCCTGTTTTGTTTTTTTGGCTGTCTGAACAAGAACTAAAATAAAGGGAGAAAAAAGGAGAATATGGACAAGACTCCCCAATTTACAAGGAAATCAAGATGAATTCTAAAATGGATTTGTTCAAGAAGGAGACAGTAGAAGATTTACTGTTTTTCTGCTACCACAGGGACAACCTTCTGTGGGAGTCTTTCTCTAATCTTGTTATCTTAGAGCAGTGATTCCCAAAGTGGGTGCTACTGCCCCCAGTAGGTGCTGCAGCGATCTAGGGAGGGGGTGATGGCCACAGGTGCATTTATCTTTCCTATTAATTGCTATTAAAATTTTAAAAAATTAATTTCCAGAGGGCTAAGTAATATTTTTTCTGGAAAGGGGGCAGTAGGCCAAAAAAAGTTTGGAACCACTGTCTTAGAGCTTTGAACTTGGAGTCAGGAAAACCTAGTTCAAATCCTGCCTCAGATACTTACTAGCTGTGTTATTCTGGGCAAGTCACTAAACCCCACTTAGTCTTGATTTCCTCATCTATAAAAATCAAGTAATAATAGTGCCTATTTTTTAGGATGCTGTGAGGATCAAAAGAGTTAACATACTGAAAGTACTTTGTAAACCTTAAAGTGTTACACAAATGGCAGTTGTTAATATTATCTCATTTGTATTTTGCTTTACGTTATACATGTGATATCCCTTTAGTGGAATGTAAGCTCTTTGAGGACAAAGGTTAATGTGTTTTATCTTTTTTTTCCCCCAGAACCAAGCACAGGACCTTATATACAGTAGGCAATGTTTCTAGAATTGATTTTGCTCTAACATAGCAGCTATTATCAGTTTCCTATCATCTGCACATTGACAAGCATGCCTTCTGTATGGCTTCATTGGAATTACCAATACAAATGTTCAACAGCGCAGGGCTAAGAACAGATCCTTGAGGTATTCCAAAAGAAACTTCCTTCTGAGTTAGACTTGAAACTAATTGGAAGAGACCCTAGAGATTATCCTTCCCTGTCCACTCATTTCACAACTGAAGAACATGGATAGCAAGTTCTTAAGTGCAAGGATCTGAAATCAGGTCTTCTGATTCCAAATCTAGTACTCTTTCCAAAACTGGCATAGACCCATTAATGACTACTCTTTAGATCCAAACTTACAACCAAGTTCTCAACTATACAGTATATAGACCCCGTTTTCTCCACCGGGACAGCATGGGAGATTTTTTTCCAAATATTTTGATAAAATCTAATTATACTGTATCTATAGTATTTCTACAATCTGTTGGGCAACTATGCCCAAAACAAAAATAAAAATGAAACAACAAAAAACCTTACCTATTAACCATGCCCATGGAAAGTCACTTCAAACACAGAACTTACAAACTCATACCTCTGAAGTACCCTCTATCCCTGTGACCCCTCCCTCTGATTGGGAAGTAGAGAGATCCTAACTGCCAGAATCTTCATTTAACAAGAGTGCCCTGGCCAGCCATCTTTTCATTTTCTACTAGGCTTCATTCCAGAGAATTTCAGATTCCTTGTTATGTTCTCCATTAGAATGTAAGCTCCTTGAGGGCAGAGATTATCCTTCTTTTTTATTGTATTTGTATCCCAACAATTTGCAATCAATCAATGAATACATATTTATTAAATGTCTAACACGTGCCATCATTCAATCATTTTCATTCATTTCCCTATGTGACCTCATTTGTTTGTTTGTTTGTTTGTTTGTTTTTAGCAAAGATCCTGGAGTTGTTTACTATTTCCTTCTTCAGCACATAGTAGGCACTTAATAAATATTTGTTGGCTTGACTATGAAACAACTCAAAGAAAAAAAAATCTTCATAGTGCCAGACCATTGGAAAACTATGAAACTCTTTTGGTTAAGATTTCTAGGATCAGATGACACGTGTTAAAACCAGTGGAAATGTGCATTGGCTAGGGGAGGAGTAGTTGGGGGGGTTGAAGGGGAAAGTAAGAACATGAATCATGTAACCATGGAAAATTTTTCTAAAAAATAAAAATTTAAAAAAAAAGATTTCTAGGATCAGGATTTGGTAAGAAGCAAGTTTATATAATATACTAGCCAGTTTTTAATGACTATGTCATCAGTTAATTTGTATTCAATTAATTATACAAAGTCAAGAAAAATATGAAACAGCTGCACTGGTGAATTAAATGAAAATAAAGTTACGGAATAAAAAATTTCAGAATTGGGAAGAAACTTGACAGACTAGCTTCATTTAATGCATTGCCAAAGGTCTCTCAGGGCAAAAATGACAGAGCTGGGATTTGTATACAGGTTTTTCTTTCAGCACCAAAACCGGAGTCCTTTCTACTCTCCCACACTGCCTCCCTTAGAATGGGTGGCTGGGTTTTGTTCGACCAAAACTGCTGTGCCAATTATGTCCCAATCTCTTTGTTATGGTCATGCCAGGCTGTCTATAGTCCTAGCCCAATGTTAATTAATACCAGTTAAAATATAAGTGTGCTGTTGCAGAGTCATAGATGTCAAGTTGTAAGGGATTGCCTCCATGGCCCTTTAGGACATTAGGCTCTTTTAGTACAAAGCTATTTCTCTAGACCACCTCCATAATGAGTAGAAAAGTACAGTAAGAGCCCCTGTGGAGTTTATGCCAAATACGAAGTCTTTTATGTGTCTCTGTTAAAAACCAAAGCTCAAAAATTTAAAGTCCAGAGAGTGAAAAAGCTACTTTCTGACCTTCCATTACATTTTCTATTACTGGATTGTAAAACTTATGAATATACAAGACATATGACCTTGGCTAGAGGATTCTTTTCTTAACCAGGACACAAAGCAATTGAACTGTCTCTTTGTGTTGGCTGCTCTACTAATTGAACATTTTATGTGCTTTTCCAGAGCACAATTACTTGATCTCAGATAATGGACAATACCCTGTTGTATATTTTTCCAAAATTTGACATTAGTTTCCTATACATATGAGATTTCCTATTATGGATTTTCTGATACATTTTTGTATGTCAATTAAAATTGTATAACATCATAGAATTATAGGACTGGACAAGACCTAGAGATAATCTGTTCCATCCCTTATCTTTTATAGATGAGGAAGTTGAGGTCCAGAATGGTACAGTGATTTGCCCAACATCACACAACTAGTGCAAAGTCTAGTAAGGGACTTAAACAAAAACAACCCTTACCTTCTTTCATAGAACTGGTACTAAGTATTAATTCCAAGGCAGAAGTGTGAGAAGAATGAGGCAACTGGGATTAAGTGACTTGCCCAGGGCCACACAGCTAGAAATTATCTGAGGCCAGATTTGAATTCAGAGTGATGATTCTTCCTGACTCCAGGTCTAGCACTCTATTCACTGCATCATCTAGCTGCCTTCAATAGTGGTGTACTTCTTTAATTAAAACTATACAGATCGAAAAGACATTGAAGACAGAGTCCAATTCTCACTTATTTTTTGGCTCCTGATAATATCTATCAGTGCTTTGCTTTATACATAGTTGTTGAATGAATTGATTATATCAGTAGTTCTTTCTTTATTATTATTTTCATTTGCTAAAACAAAATATCTATTTATTAGTGTATATATCTTTCTATATACATACAGGGATAGGAACTGAACTTGTGATTTCATCAGTATAAGGAATTCCCAGGTGAGGAAACATCCTTTATCAATGCATGTCAATACCTTCTCTGCAACTTTAGTCTGAAACAGATTATGGCAACGAAAAGTTAAGCAGCTTACCAAAGGCCACATATTCAGTATGTTTCAGTGGTATGTTTGGAATCTAGATCTTCTTGACTTTGAGGCCAGCTCCCTGTCCATTACTTCACATTTGCCTTGAGACCAGGGACTTTTTTCCCCTGAAGGTAGGAATGAAGTATAAGATTTGCTAATTTCCTCCAAAATTACCAAGGGCTACCTTTTGAGTTATTGAAATTTCAAGACAATGTGGGTACCCCAAGGTACTAGTTTTGGGGGATATATCCTAAAGTCAAAATTTTCCCATATGTTTATCTCTAGACTCATACTCAGGAAGGATTATTATGACCCTGATCAAATGCACAAATCTTGTACTTGTAGGGAAGAAGAAGAAGGAATTCACTTGTTCTGAATCAGCTAGGGGTGAGACCTGGGGACTGACCTAATAGAATAATGATATTTTCCCCAGGGGAGAAGACACCCTCTGTATTAGACAGAATCTCAAGCAGATGGCTGCAAGAATTTAGCAAAGGAGTAGATAATGTCAGTTTGGGAGCCTGAGAGTAGTGGTAAATGTAAAGACAGAATAGTATTTCAGTGGAAGATAGTTCAGAAAGCAAAACAGAGAGGGAGCTATAGCAGGTATAACAATGGGAAGGATATCTTGCAAAAAACTTGAAGGAGCTAATAAGAAAAACTATGCGATGTGCTCCAGTTGAGTCATAGAAGCCTGAATTATTGAGAAGCATGAATTTTCTGGTGACTGTTCATTTTTTCTATGAAGTTAGGAGTCTATAAATGAGGAGCTAGGTGGTGCAGTGGAAATAGAGCACCAGGACACAAGTCAAGAAGATCTGAGTTCAAAAGCAGCCTCAGACACTTGCTAGCTATGTGATACTGGGCAAGTCACTTAATCCCTATTTGCTTCAGTTCCTCATCTGTAAAATGGGAATACGCTGGAGAAATGAATGGCAAACCTTTCTAATATCTTTGTCAAGAAAATGCCATTATTCAACACAGAGGCAGACACAACTGAACAACAACAAGGAGTATAAAGAGATTATATCCCTTCTTGTGTGGCTGAGCTGAGAATTTTACTACATGATTTTACTCTGTATTTACTCTGCTGTTCTTTCTCAATTAAAATTTTGCTATTTTACCTATTGCTTCTGTCTAGTCTTTTGGTTGGGAATGTATTATATGTGAGATTTAACACCATTTATAAAACTACTACCCCAAACACATCCCATTGAATCTGTGGTACTAAAAAGTTTCGGAGTCAAATGAAACCCATTTTGTATTTGTAACATGTAAACTCATCTGAAATAATTATATTTATTAACTGATGTATTGTAGTATATCAAATCGAAGCTATCTATACTAGTTGTGTATACTAGAGAATTGGAGTGAGTGTGTGCGCTTTTGGGTGTGTATGCACATATACATCTGTGTCTGGGTGGGAAAGCAATGAGTCTATATCGATGGTTAAAGTATATATTTTTACATTGTTTGAGGTAGCCTCAAACAAAAAAAAATAACATTACTTAAGTGGCTAATGCTAATAATATTGAGGATCTTTATTTTTTCTCTTTAAAGTCCAGGCTTTAATTTTCAAACAATTTTTCTTTTTAATGGTTCAACTCAGATATTTGACAAGGATTTATTAGATTGCTATTATGTACAGGGCATTGTCCAGACATTGGAAATATAAAGGCAAAATATTGACCAGACTCTGTCCTTAAGGAGCTTACATGAGAGATGCATGAGAGAGATTTAACATGTTTGCATATGAAAAAATGCATAATATATATATAAATAATTTTAGGGTAAAGGCTTAGGCATAATATAAAGAGAATTCAAGTCATATCAGTAAACCAAGTACCTTGATTTGAAGAATCAATGTGTAATTGTGTCAAAGTGATAGTTTATGCCTTGCTAAAGTAGCATTGCTGCAGTGGCTATCCAATTACTAAAATATTTGTGCTAAAAAAAAGGCAATATAGTATAATGGAAAGAACTCACCTTGAAAGTATAAAGACCTAACAGTTTTCAGATAAAGAAATCAAAACTATCAATAAGCACAAGAAAAAGTGCTCTAAATTTCTAATAATTAGAAAAATGCAAATCAAAACAATTCTGAGGTACCAACTCACACCTAGTAGATTAGCTAAAATGACAGCAAAGGAAAGTAATAAATGTTGGAGGGGATGGGGCAAAATTGGAACATTAATGCATTGCTGGTGGAATTGTGAATTGATCCAACCATTCTGGATGGCAATTAGGAACTATGCCCAAAGAGAGCTAAAAGAATGCCTGCCTTTTGATCCAGCCATACCATTGCTGGGTTCCTACCCCAAAGAGATCATAGGGAAAAAGACATGTACAAAAATATTTGTAGCTGCTCTCTTTGTGGTGGCAAAAAACTGGAAAATGAGTTGTGGAATGGCTGAACAAATTGTGGTATCTGTTGGTGATGGAATACTATTGTGCTCAAAGGAATAATGAACTGGAGGAATTCCATGTGAACTGGAATGACTTCTAGGAACTGATGCAGAGTGAAAGGAACAGAACCAGAAGAACATTATACACAGAGATGGATATACTGTGGTAAAATCAAATGTAATAGACTTCTCTACTAGCAACAATACAATGATCCAGTACAACTATGAGGGACCTATGAGAAAGAACGCTATCTACATTCAGAGGAAGAACTGTGGGAGTAGAAACACAGAAGAAAAACAACTGCCTAATCACATGGGAGGATGGGGATATAATTAGGGATATTGACTCAAAATTAGCATATCAATGAAATGTCAATAATATGGAAATAAGTCTTGATCAATGACACATGTAAAACCCAGTGGAATTGTGTGTTGACTAGGGGAGGGAGTGGAAGGAGGGGAGGGATAGAACATGAATCCTATAACCATTGAAAATATTTTAATTAATTAAATAAATATTTTAAATTTTAAAAAAGTATAAAGACCTAAGTTTAAGTCCTGTTTCTGAAACCTAAGGAATGTATGATTCTAGATCATTTTACCTCTTAGTCCTCTAGACCAGTGATGGGCAAACTTTTTAAAGAGGGGGCCAAAGGAAAGGAAAGGCTCATCTGTCAGTCTATTTCTAAGGCAACTCTTTCGAAGTTTCATTGTATTGTATCCTACTCATTGTATTCGTCAGATTAGGAATAATGTTGTGCAGCCAGATAGAACATTTCAGGTGTCGCATCTGGCCGGCAGGCTATAGTTTGCCCATCACTGCTCTAGACTACATATCCACAAGTTGTATAGGAAGTTCCTACTTGGTTCATCAGGATAGAAAAAACATTCAGTTCCAGTAAAAAATATTATGGAGGAATATTTAAATAGAAAAATGTAGGACTAGTTTACAGTGAAGTTGGACTCATTGTTTCAGGGGAATGTCTTTAAAATCATTTAAATGAATCATAGATAGAATAAAATGCCTAGGAGTAAATCTTCCAAAACAAATCTAAAAACTATATGAAAATAACCACAAAATATTTTTATGCAAATAAAGTCAGATTTAAATAATATTAATTGATAAGAAATATTAATTATTCATGGGTAGGTAGAGCCAATATAATTAAAATGACAATCCTACCTAAACTAATGTACTTATTTAGTGCTATCCAATTAAAATATCAATAAATTATTTTATTAAACTACAAAAAATAATAACAAAATTTGTTTGGAAAAAAGGTCAAGAATATCAAAGGAAATAATGAAAAAATGTTAAGGAAGGAGATGTAGCTAGTAGTATCAGATTTAAAACTATATTATAATGCAATAATTATCTAAACTATTTGGTACTGGCTAAGAAATAGAAAAGTAGATCAGTAGAACAGAATAGACATAGGAGGAACAGTTTAAGAAGATAATAGTAATTTTGTATTTGAAAAAAGTAAAATTCCAAGTTTTTGAAATAAGCATTCACTATTTGGTAAAAATCATTAGGAAAACTAGAAAGCAATTTGACAGAAACTAGACAAAGACCAATATCTTACAACATTTATCAAGATAAACTCAAAATGGACCCATGGCCTAGGTATAAAGAGAGATAATTTAAATAAATTAGAAGAACAGGGAACATATTACCTATCATATTTATGAAGAGGAGAAAAGAATTTATGAATTAACAAGTGATAGATAGCATTATGCCAAAAAGAATACCCCTCACCGTGAAGGAACAGATGAAGTCCTAATGCAGATTGAAACATACCATTCTTTCCTCCATGAATTTTTCTCTAAGGTAAGCAATATGTGTAATTTCCTGGAAAATGTATTATATGATAATAAATGTACACAACCTTTATCATATTACCTACCTTCTTGGGGAGGGGGAGTGAAAAAGGAAAAAAAAGAATGAGACAGATTTTTGGTTATATTAAAGTGAGAATTTGTTTCTCTTGGGTAAGCGTATTTATTATAATTTTTTACATAATTTTAATAAATTATATTTGTTATATTATTGTTGTTACATATTAAATGATGTTATATGTAAAACATAATATATATACATATATATATATATGGCCTACGAAGATGCATTCCTGTGTCAAAGTACTCAAACATTTACAAATGCCAGATATCTAATTTGATGGCACTGAAAATGTACATGGTAGTTATCCTTGATAGAAACTTTTAATAGGAGGGAGAAAAGACCTGAAGACTCTGTGTTAAGTTTAGAGGGTCTATTTCAGAGAGTGACTATCAGAAAAAAACACTACTTGTGAAAAATGTGGACCACTGTAGACTTACCCAAATGATAAGGAATCTGGTACGTGATGAAATGGTATGGGTACAATTATTGGGGTATGTAAGTATGTGTTTATGGAAAGTTAAGTATCTCAATTACATGAATTGTTAAAGACACAGAGATGACAGTAGGAACAGAGAGAATAGACAAAAGCAATAAAAGATGGTTCCANATATATATACATATATATATATATATGGCCTACGAAGATGCATTCCTGTGTCAAAGTACTCAAACATTTACAAATGCCAGATATCTAATTTGATGGCACTGAAAATGTACATGGTAGTTATCCTTGATAGAAACTTTTAATAGGAGGGAGAAAAGACCTGAAGACTCTGTGTTAAGTTTAGAGGGTCTATTTCAGAGAGTGACTATCAGAAAAAAACACTACTTGTGAAAAATGTGGACCACTGTAGACTTACCCAAATGATAAGGAATCTGGTACGTGATGAAATGGTATGGGTACAATTATTGGGGTATGTAAGTATGTGTTTATGGAAAGTTAAGTATCTCAATTACATGAATTGTTAAAGACACAGAGATGACAGTAGGAACAGAGAGAATAGACAAAAGCAATAAAAGATGGTTCCATCTGGCTTCAAGATGACTCCTCAGTTATAGGTCTCTAGCTAAAGGGAGGACCCAGAGAAGTTTGACATGGAGATTCTGAAGTGTCTGAGAAATGGATTTTCTGGGAAAGAAGCTTTAGAATAAGAGTCAGTGTGTTTTCATTGTGTGATTGGAATGTAGGGTGTGCCCACTGAACAAAGCACACAATGAGCCTCAATGACTCCTAACTTTGTCAAAAATAGTCTTGGTAATTTGCCTTTTCAGAGTTGAGGAATCTCAGAACCCCCTGAAAAAACCTGTTAATTAGTGGCATTAATGATAGAGTTATATGTTCCAACCACAGAAGTGATGTGAAAGAAGAGTGGGAAGATTGGATATGTGGGGATGATCAGACTTTGAATAAGAGAAGTAAAGAGGAGTTCAGTACAACATGCTCAAAGTTCTAGATATCCCCTAGCCTAGGATGTCTTCTGGGCAGCCATGGGGCTTCTCATGCTGGACCTAAGCAGTGGATGCTACCAGATCTGCATGGTGGAGGAAATCAAGGACAATGTATCCTTCTCTCCAGTGGGATTCTCCCAATTCTAGGCATGTGCTTCAAAGGATTTCTGATTCTCTAGTCACTCTTCAGCAGGCCATAGAAAAGTGGTTGGTGAAATGGACTACTTAATGATGCTGTCATATATATCTCTATAGATATCTATAGAGATAGCTGCATATATATTTACATATCTATAGATATATATGGCAGATATATCATATATATCTATAAATAACTATATATCTGTCTATAGACATCTATAGATAGCTGCAGATAATTCTACATATAATAGACAGAGATAATCTGAGATAAATAGAGATAATCTCTGTCTCTTTATATATATATATAGAATAAAATATCTCTGTCTATTATATATATAGACAGAGATAATCTGAGATAAATAAACAGAGATAATCTCTGTCTCTTTATATATATATATATAGAATAAAATATCTCTGTCTATATGTATATAGAATTATCTGCAGCTATCTCCATAGATATCTATAGACAGATATATAGTTATTTATATAGTTATATAGTTATAGATATCTATAGAGATAGCTGTATATATATATATTTATAGATATATGGCAGATATATCATATATATCTATAAATAGCTATATGACATATCTATCTATAGATATCTATAGAGATAGCTGCAGATAATTATATATATATGTATATATATATATATATATATAAAGAGACAGAGATTATCTCTGTTTATTTATCTTAGAGACAGAGATTATCTCTGTTTATTTATCTCAGATTATCTGTCTCTTTATATCTATAGAGATAGCCCTATCTCTATTTAGAGAGATGTAGATATATACAATCCTTAGACCAGTAATGGTGAACCTTTTAGAGATGGCATGCCATACCCCTCCCCCACACTGAGTGCCTGGTATGCCCCGCCCCCCTTACCCCAAACAGGGAAGAGAGGAAGTGCTTCCATTGAACTGCTGAGAGTGGAGGGGAGGGTGAAGTAAGGAATATCCTCAGCGAATGTGGAGGGTGGGAGGGAAGTGATCTGTGTGCCCCACTCCCCTGCAGTGAGCCTTCCCCCTTACCACCTGTGCATTCCTTTTTTTCTTTTTTTTTCAATTTTATTTTTTAGAAAAAAATTTTTTCCCATGGCTACATGATTCATGTTCTTACTCTCTCCCCTCCAACCATCCCTCCCCCCCCCCCCTGCCAACGTGCATTTCCACTGGTTTCTTCATGTGTCATCAAAATTGAGCTGCTGGGAAGAGGCATGGGGGATGTGAAAAAAAATGTCATTGGGTCCAGTGGAGAGGGGGAGGGAGCAGCTCTGCCCAAGCCCCTCTGCCTTTCTAGTAATGAACTCTGGGGGTAGGTAAGGTGTGGGAGGGAGGCAGTGTGCCCACAGAGAGCACTCTGAGTGCCATAGGCTTGTTATCACTGCCTTAGACTATATAAAATACCAGCAATTAATAATAATAATAAATCACAACCTCTCTGTGCTTAAGTTTTTGCATCTGTAAAATGGGGATGATATTCTCTATGATATTTACTTCATATAGCTGGGATTTTCAAGGGAGAATATGTATGGAAACTACTTTACAGAGTTTAAAGTCTTATATTAGTTATCATTTTTGTGAAACAAAAGGTTAATGATGTCACCTATAATACAATTCTTTCATTATTCATCATTCCTGATAGGTTGTCTTCTGTGCTCTTTGATACATATGTATGCATGACTCTAATCTGTCCTGCTCAAAATAACTCTTATGCAATCGGTCTTTATTATGTCCTAAACAGACAATCCAAAAGGAAATTCTCTTTCTCTAGGGCACACCCAATGCTATGTTCCATCTGTACAATGAAATGCAGATTTCCCATTAAGAGGCAAATCTAGCATGTCAAAAGATTGACTGGGATGGCATTAAAAAAATAATTCCAGCTGGTTAAATTTAAGACATGGGGGAAAAAAACACCCTAAACTATCCATTCTGTTAAGGATACTATTTGGCTCTGAACCTAGGACCATTTTAGTTTAGATCAAATTTTCAATCCATTTGATTATGAATTAGCTACATTTTCCTTAACTAGAGATACTTGCCTCTCAGTCTTTTGTTCCTCTAAAACCAGTAAACAAGCCCCATAGCAAATAGCCTGCGTAGTATTGCCTCCCTGCCAGTTATCTGTCTCAATGGAGTCACTGATACATAGAAATAGCCTCGTATTTAACTGGCACCTTCCAACCAACGTTGTTATGTTGATATTTACCTTGACCATTTCCTGTGCTGTCTTTTCATTAGCCTGACTTTTCCTGACCCTTTCCTTTCTTTTGTAAAAGAGAGCAGCTTCTAACTTCTCCTGCCAGTCCAGGCATTTTTTTAGACTCAGAACTGTTCTTCCCTTGGCCTTCAAGCTTTTGGGTTGTGCCTTTCACAAATCTGGAGCATGAACTCCCTCATGGCTAAATTTCTTCTGGACTCTGAGCATTTGGGTTTACCCTGCCTTCAACCTCCATGAAACCTGACTTGTCAAAGTCAAGGTCTCCAATGGCATCATCAGGGTCCTCCGGATCCCCCTTCTCCCTTCACAGCTCTTGGAATGCTCTTATTTTGGACCTTGGATTCCTGTATGCTTGTCTTGTCTTCCACTTAAATGGTTTCTATAGTGTTTTGTTTAGCCATTCCTCATCCACTTAAATCCCACTGTCTACAAAGGCTCATGAGAGTATAGCTTTTGAGCCAGAAATGACCAAGAAGTCATTTAGTTCTACCTTACCATTTAGAAAAAAGGAAAGTGAGCCTCAGAGAAATAGTGACTTGTCCTGGGTCACACAGATATTAAGGGGGCAAAAGTGGGGTTTGAACTTTGACTTGGTGACTCCAAATCACTCTTTCTGTTGTACCAGACTTCTTGTCCACTGACATTTTTATTCCTATATACTGAGATCATAAGCATCAATACCAATTCTTATGATCCCTTCCAGCTCTAAATCTGCCATCTTGTGATCATGTCAAGTAGAGTGTGGCAGACCAATGTATAGACAAGGAGAGGTCAGGAAGTAGCATGATATACTAGAAAAAAAACCCAAACTCTGGACTTAGAGCAGCAGGGTTCAGATCCACGCCGTGCTACTCACCATCTCTTTGACTCTGAGAAAATCATAACAACATTGAAAAGGCAAAAACTTTGAAAACTAAAATCAATATGACCATTCCTAATTCCAGTGAACCAGTAAAAGAACCATGGTACCATTTATAGAAAGGTAATGGATTTAGGAGGCATGATGAGACATAAAGATATTCAAATATAGCCACTGAGGGAATTTGCTTTCCTTGAATTTACATGTATATATACACACATATGTATATATATACATACACACATATGTATGTATATATTTGTTAAAAGAAGTTGCTTTTCTTTTTTTCTAGTGTGGGGAGTAAGAGGGATAAAAATAGATTTCTGTTCTTTAAAAAAAAAGAGGCGAGGAGGTGCCACAGATATGAAATATTGCATATACTTTGTAGACACTATATTATTAATTTTACTTATCTGTTTTACTTTGTTATAAGAGACTTCTTGCAAAAAGGAGTAATCTATAAATGTATGTAATATATAAATGTTTGTAATGTAAAAACAAAATATGTCATTAAACAGGTAGAAATGAAAAAATATCCTCCTCAAAGAAAGGTACCTTTGCTCCAATCATCTAATCAACTACTTGCCATGAACTGATGAAGGATATCAATGCATGCTTATGTGTGTATGTATATGCATATACATATGTATATTTATATATGCATGTATGTGTATATATATATATATCATCCATATATAAAGAAATTGTACTAAATGACTTCTAAGTGTCCTTCTAGCTCTGTCTATGGTCTAATGATCTCCTACAGACAAATGAAAAGTAAGATTATATCTAAGGTGAATGTGATCAATATGGCACTTTTATAAAAAAAAAAACAATTCTATGACTCAGTTTCATCATTCGTATTATAGACGCAGTTGTCTCTAAAGCCCTCTTGTAGTCCTCAATCTATATTCCTGTGATCAAGAAGAAGGAACCTGGATATAGGAAACAGAAATGAGGTTTGAGATCAGATGAAATATCCAGAACAAAGAGCAAGACCACAGTGATAGCCAAGCAAGCAAGCTGGAAAAAAAAAAAAAAAAGACTACAGTTAGAGTGAAGATTGGGACAAAGAGTAGATCAAAAGTGAGATAAACATACACAGATGGCAGAGCAGTGGAAAGCTCAAAGATCAGTAAGAAATCAGGAGAGATAAAAATAATTGCCAGGGTCTCTAAGATGCATGCCCTGCCTTGATTTTGGTAGATAATAATAATGGTGAGGAAGAAGTTTGATGTCATGCTTCTGAACACAAGAAGTACTTGAACTCTTCTCTAGGCTCTTCACTCTGGTCCTGGTAAAACAACCTGATATCAGAGAAACCTATTGGGACAATAGTAAAGGCCCTTGATCTAACTTAGAATAGAGCAGAAAGAATCAGGTTCTCATTCTAACAACAACTGTTATGGACCTCTTCTGACTTATAGTAATGCAAGATGGAGGGAGTTTTGTTAGGTTGATCCTTTAGCCTCAAACAATATGGAAGCCTCGATGTAAAATTTGCATGCCATCTCTCTTCCTCTAAGACTAGCCTCTTGACCTGTTTCTTTGTGAACTGAAGTCCCAAGGACCTAGACCAGTGGTTCCCAAACTTTTTTCGCTTACTGCCCCCTTTCCAGAAAAAATATTACTTAGTGCCCCCTGGAAATTATGAAACTATTTATTGAACTCAGAATAGAATGTAATACAAAAAAAGTGTGGCCATCACCGCTCTCCTGGATCACTGCAGCACCCACCAGGGGGCAGTAGCGCCCACTTTGGGAATCACTGGTCCTGGGCCATTAAAGGCAGCCAAAAATCAGGTCTTCAAATTTCCAAAAGCCTAAGTTAACAGCTAGGAATCAGATCTGCCAGGAGTGAAAGGAGGAGGAAATCAGATGGAGGACAGAAAAAGCACTAGTAATTCCATTTCATTCAACAGGCACATGCTATTTGACAAACTTTGTTCTAAGCCAGTGGTTCTCATTTAGTGATTTGTGAACTTTGGATTTCTGACAATGATTCAAGGGATTCATGCTAAAAACTCTTTAATATGCAATAAGTAGTAAATAATTCCCCAATTGTATCAAAATTATATTTTCCTCTGTGACAATTTACAAATATGTACGTGTTTGAAGAATTATGCTGCTGTGTTTATACAGTGATTCAAAACCATCATCACCATGCACACAATTTTGCTGTTTTGTACAGCAATTACATCAGACTCTACAATATCTATCTAAGCCCAATATGTTTTTGCAATTTCTCAACATGAAATGCATTTTGGCTGGAATATAGTGTACACAAGGAAAACAATGTGAAATGAGTTTAGAAAGAGTCATAGTTTATATTTTATTCTAGAGGAAGGAGGGAGCTATTGAAGTTTCTTTTTACAGAAGACTGATATGGTCACACTTGTGCTTTAGAATATCAATTCTAAATATAAATACTAATTTACGTCAATTTGGGAATGTCAATTTGGTGTTTATATGGAGGATGAATTGGGCAAGGGGGACTTTATATGCTAGGAAACAAATTAGAAAGTTACTGTAACAGTCCAGGTGAAAAATGATTTTGGCTTGAACTAGCGTGGTGACCACATGGGTGAAGAAAAGGAGGAAGGTATGAGAAATGTTGGAAACACTGAAATTATTAAAATAATAACAACGACAAAAAATCTGTACCTGACCAAGAATTTCTTCTATAATTCTCCCAATAAAATCTCTGTCTTGTTGGTTTATTGAGGATTGGGGTTGAGGATGAATGAATAGTAAAGGATAGCTTCTAGGTTATGAACCTCCATTTTAGATAGGAATTTCATAGTTGCTTTGGTCAGAGGACCCAATTGGGCATGGTAAATATGTTTCCTGTTAGCCAGTCCAAAAAGAATGGCTACTCTAGAGCTTAAGTTAAGTGGAAGCACCTCCTAAAGCAAGGAGGGAAGAGTCAGAGAGTGCCACTGGCAAGGGCTGACAATCAGATTTTTAGATACTGAAGTACCAAAGATTTAGATACCATATAAGAAAAAGCTCCCCGGAGCAGCTGAGTGGCTCAGTGGATTGAGAGCCAAGCCCAGAGATAGGATGTACTGGGTCAAATCTGGCCTCAGACCCTTCCTAGCTGTGTGACCCTGGGTAAGTCACTTGACCCTCATTGCCTAGTCCTTACCACTCTTCCACCTTAGAACCAATACACAGTATTAATTCTAAGATGGAAGGTAAAGGTTATACAAAATTTAAAAAAGAAAAAAATTAAAAAAGAAAAAGCTCTGAAGCTGAATTTGAGCTCAGGTCTTCCAGACTCCAGATCCAGGACTCTATCTACTGAGCCATAGGTGTCTCTCCATAAAAGTGGCATAGGCTAACTTAGGTGTTGATTACTTCTCCCTTACCTGGGGCCAGATAGAGATAGAGATTTTATTGGGAGAATTATAGAAGAAATTCTTGGTCAGGTACAGATTATTTGTGGTTCTTGTTATTATTTTAGTAATTTCAGTAGCATCCAACTCTTTGTGACTCCATTTGGGATTTTCTTGGCTGAGATGCCATTTCCTTTTCTAGCTCATTTTACAGATGAGGAAACTGAGGCAAATGAGGGCTAAGTGATTTGTTCAATGTCACATTGCTAGTAAGTGCCTGAGGACAGATTTGAACTGAGGAAAATGGGTTTTCCTCATTCTAGGCCCAGAACTCTACCTGCTACATCACCTCACTGCCCTGGTGCAGGCTTACAAGAGCAATTTAGGGATCCCTCCCAACTGTGGAAATTTTGTATTTTGTGATTTGGTATGCCTTCCTTTTGGTTTAGTCACCAACTAGTGACCTGGCACTCCCTGTATTCCTTATCTAGAACTGAGCTTAGCCCATGTGTTGACACTTGTTGATTGAACTCTATTCCCATGAACTCTTAGTCCAGTGATGGCCAGCCATCATGCTCCATCACTCAGTTCTTGCTGGAAGCTGGGTTCTTTTAGCAAAGGGTCCACAACTAGAAACATTCTCCACCTTCAGGTAGAAAGTTCATTTCAGTAATCTGAGGGGGAAGAATCATCATCAAACATGGGCCTTATAGCAAGAGGCTTAGCCAATGGAGTTCTTGGCCAGTGGCTTTTAAAAAGATTCTTTGATTCTTCAATTTGCCCCTTAGCATGCGGTCATTTTCTTTCTTTTCTTAAAAAACCCTTACCTTCCATCTTAGAATCAAGACTGTGTATTGGCTCCAAGGAAGAAGAGGGTAAGAGCTGGGCAATGAGGTTTACCTGACTTGCCTAGAGTCACACAGATAGGAAGTGTCTGTGGCTAGACTTGAACCCAGGAGCTCCTGATGCTAGGAATGGTTCTCTCAATCCAATGAGCCACCTAACTGCCCCCCTGTGCAGTCATTTTCAAAAGCCAATATCCTTACTATTACCTTAAAGTAGGACTGACAAGAAAGGGACATGCCAGAAAATTGACTCCATTCCCCTGTCTTCAGGTGAGCATTTGCCCACAGTCCTACAGCAGGTTAGTGTGGTGCCAGCTTTCCTGGTTATCAGTCAGGGGCTCTTTCTGTTATACACTCCTCTCTCTTAGTGAATTGACCATAGAATGCAATAAAATCCAATAAAGCTATGTAAAAAATAATTTAAGCTTTCTTTGATGGCTCAGGTGGGACCTGAGATCTTACAAGATCAAAGTCATAATCTTATAATAATTTGGAAGGTTAATAACAAAATTCACATTTATGTAGTATGTACAGGATTTTAGCATGTTTTAAGGTCATTATATAGCTCCTTAGATCATAGGCTTTAGACTCAGAATGGATCCCTTAGGTCTGCTCCCTCATTTTATGTGACAATTCCCTCATTTTACAAAGGAGGAAACTGAGTTGCTGAAATGTACTTGTTACCAGAAAGTCCTGACTGTGTGAATCTGCTTTTTCTACTCAAATCTATGTAACTGCAACCTGAAGCAGATGCCATTGCTGTGAAACATTCCTAAAGCACTACTTCCCAGGCTTGGTCTACAAACTCCCTTCATTGACCTCCAACATAAAACTTAGCTTTGAAGTCACTTGAGCATAAAGAGAATAGAACTCTCTCAAATTTATGCTGAAAGGAACAGATTGCAAACTTGTTGGGGTGGGGGTGGGGGGCGGGAAAGAGACTAAATTGTTCTCTTAGAATCAAACCATGAAGACAAATTCAGATCAGATGTCTCCTCTGAAAATTCCTGACTAGAATTCTAGTTCCCCAAACTCCCATATGAATTATCGACCCAGAATTTAAGAAACAGAGACTTAACCTTTGTATACTCAGGTACTAAGCTTGGCACAAAAGTAGGAGCTTTAAAATGCTAGTTGACAGACTGACTGGTACCAATGGAGATTTTGAACCTTGGACTGCATCCCCCGTGAGTCCCTCACTATTTCCCCAAATTCCCTTTAATCTCTCCTGCACTTTTGTGGTCACGTTATTGTTTTATGATTGGCTGTAACTCCTCCCTCTTCCTCTTTTGCTCTTGGGAGTGGGCTGGTTAGTACCTTTTTAGTTAGCTTTTTATGTTAGTTTATTATATTAATAATTAAAAATATACTATTTAGTATTTTACATATTAATTTTGATCTCTACACCAACATGGGGAGCCAGAACCCAAGAAACCTTGTAGTAGTAACTAAAAGTCCTTTGAAGAAGATATGGCCTTTCTGGGGCTAGTGGGATGGAATGAGGGAGCCTTTGCAACTGGAATCCAGCATCAGAATTTATACCATTGACCACCTATGTTTTCTTTTATGCAAAAATAGAACCACTTTTTGGAAACCCATGTTCATACAAGGTGGGGATTTTTAAAAAGGAAATGTGTAATGTTACTGAAACTATTGTAGGTCCTGACTCCTTTTTCTTCATTCTTTCTCTCTGGTCTCAAACTCTGGTCCATCTATGACTACTACAAAGATTACTATAAGGCAGTGATGGGCAAACTTTTTAAAGAGGGGGCCAAAGGAAAGGAAAGGCTCATCTGTCAGTCTGTTTCTAAGGCAACTCTTTTGAAGTTTCATTGTATTGTAACCTACTCGTTGTATTCTTCAGATTAGGAATAATGTTGCGTGGCTGGATAGAATATTTCAGGGGGCCACATCTGGCCCTTGGGCCATAGTTTGCCCATCGCTGCTCTATAGAAAGCTGATTAGAAATCACAGGAAACCACGAGCCCCATTTCTCATTCCTACAGGACCTCTCCTATTCTCTTTCTCTGCTGTAAGAAAGGGATCCAGATCACTAGTCCAAGTGGAGTAAGCTCAGCTCTGGGTGGAAAGAAAGAAGGATGAGTTCGTGTTTAAAAGGCAGTATGCCACCTATTTAGAAACAACCTGATTTCAGGAAACTAAGCAATCTCCTGAAAGTTTTACTGAAGCAAACCATCTCTCTTTCAGGGTCACTTGCTTGTATTAATAGAATTCCATCTGCAGAATGTGGCAGTCGCTGTTCTCGTCCCTCCGCCTGTCACCAGATGGATACTTGGTCAATGTGGGATGCTGTCTTTCACGCAGATGTTAACATATATAAAAAGACAACGTATTGGTGGAAATCATAATACATGGAGATTAGAACCATTCTAAAACAGATTTGCTTCTCTGCAACTGACACAGAAAGTGTTTACACCAATTCACAGGAGCTGCCTAAAATATACTAGTTACACGCTCAAGATAATCATTTATACTACTTACTAAAAAATAATGCTGTCTTAGAAGTTGTAAGCACAAACATTTCCCAACTCATATGCCTTTCTTCTCCTACTTCCCACTAATCTTTCCAACTCTTTTTAACCTTTTTTTTTTAAAAGAAATTCCTTATTTAAGAAAGTTAAAGATTAAAATTTTAAAAAATCAACATTCTCTTATGATGACCTGGGTTTAATTATTAGGAGCTTAGAGTTGGTGAGTGATCATTTACAATGTTAAATTGTTTACACAAGATATGCAAAGACTGTCTTTAAAAAAGGTAGTAGTAGCAAATGACTTTGGGGAAAAATAGCAAGAAAGACTGACTTGTCCTCTCCTTTCTCCAGGCAGCAGCCAGAATCCATGGACTTATTCATTCATTTATTCAACAAACACTTTTCAAGCACTTAAAATAAGATAATTTATATCAAGTTTTAATTATATAAAGGTGACTGATGAGGATGAGGAGGAGGAGAAATATAATGGAAAAAGAGATACAAAGATGAATCTGAGAAGATTTCAGTTCAACAGCTTGTAAATTCAGCTACTACATAATCTTCCTTCCCACATACATGCCTTCTCCAAGAGCTAATGTTCTCATAAATAGTCTATAGCCTTGATTATTTTCTTCATTACAAATGGTAAAGTCACCTTATAACCAAAAGTTCTTAATGTGGGTTTCTTCCTACCACTGAGCATCAGTTTTCCAATGACTGGGTAGCCACGGTGGCCAGTCATCTACACACAAATTATCCAGGGGTTTCTACAATTAAATTTGCATGGTTTCTTAATGGTGTCTATACTGAATAAACTGCCACATGGACCCTAAAAAGAATAATGTAACCTTTACTCAGAAAGATCAATGCAATCTAGAACTGCAGCTAAAATAAATGCCTGCAATGTATGAGCAGATAACTTTATCCAAATCATATATGGTATTCCCAAAAGGCAAGCCCCCATAATACAGCCAATGAATTTTATCACTTTAGGATTTTCTCAGACTGAGATTCAAATTCTGGTTACTTTTGAATAGTAATCCACCTTTTAGATCACTTGTTCCCATCTGGTTCAAAAGCTGAGAATTTCTAAAGTTAATTTAGGACAATGTTATTCAGTTGCTTCAGAATGCTAACAGACCCAGACGAGGAACAGCACTGAAACAGAAACATTTAATTCAGGACAGAATGAATACTGAAGTTTTCTTCCTAAATGATTTCAATGTCCTTCTATTTCTTTTTCCCTGTTCCTGGTGTAGTTAGAAAGCTAACAGCTTCAAGACACTGCTATCTTAGGTATAAGAAAGGTCCTTTTGCAACTGGAATGAACTTGCTGAAACCTTGAATGGAGGCAGTATTGGTGTTTCTACTGGAAAACATTCCTTCTCTATTCTCCATTATTTGTTTTTAACCTTGTTCCTTCCAATTGCTAATGCAATTCCCAGCTTGCATGCCTCAGGTAATATTTGTTGCCCTCCATCATGTTTTTCTCTATGCCTTCATTTCTTCCCTCTTTTATTGCGGTCACAAACCAAAAGATGAGTTGATTACTCCTCCATCTTTCTGGAAAAAACGGAAAAATCCCTATTGTTGCTGAACAATTCACTGAAAGGAACAGTGAGAATGATTGTCCTTAGCTGCCAATGGGAAAAGAATCCTTTTAGTTCCCTCTCATGCAGTAAATCTCTGTTTCTGGTTTGGCAATAGTAGACAAGGAAGTAGTTGCCCACAACCTTCCATCTCAACTCTCAAGATACTGCTGGCTTTAATTATGCTAAAATTAAAAGAAGTATATTTTACAAATCATTCTTCAGAAACAGAATATTTAGGAAGCTTCATTGCTCATTCTGATTTCATGGAAAAAATCCTTTAGGGCAGTTTAAACCTTAACAAGAGGTTAAGCCATTTTAGTAATCAAATGTTGACAATGGAGGCAAAGTAGGTGTGGAAGCAAGACAATATGGCAGCTAGTAAAACTCATCCAATCTTTCTCTGCATTGAGAGGTATAACATCTAGAAAAAAGGAGATGAAAGTTCTCCTACAGTATGACTTGGTCAGACTGCATATGGAGAATAATATCCAGTATAGAGCATTACATTCTGGGAAAGACAAGGACAAGGGAAGCATACTGAGGGGATGGTGCACCAGGGACTCACATTCATGCCATATCAGCATTAGATGAAGGAACTGGAGATGTTTCATTTGGAGAAAGGAAGAATTAGGGGAGACATGATGGTTGGCTTCCATTATTTGAATGACTATGACGTGAAGGAGTGATTAGTTGTATGCTCCTTGATCATAGAGGGGAGAATGAGGAAGAATAAGACTGAAAAACAGAAAATTTAGGTTAGATAGAGTGAAAACATTCCTAATAATTAGAGCTATCCCTTTGAAGGCTGCAAGTTGAACTTCTTATATGCTTTTAAAAAAGTAAGCTGTATATAAGAGAACTGCAGTTTTCTCTGCAATCATCTTTTTCATTTTTAAAATAAGTTTTTATTGACATGTTTTTTTAAAAAATATGATGAGGGTTATTGCTAGTATCTCTTCTACTGTCCTTCCCATAGATCCATCTCATATAACAAATGGTACTTTTTAAAGACAAAGAAAAAAAGGAAGAGAAAAAAAAAACCCGATCCAACTGATGAATTCATTGAAAATATCCAAAAATATATGTAGTGTATAATACTTGGGTACCTCTCACCTCCACAGAGATGTAGGTTGGGAGTGTGCTTTAATTTCTCTTCATTTGGATCATACTTGACGTTTATAATTTTGTTATATTAATTCACTTTGTTGGGAGGTTTTAGTGCTGCTTCTCTTCGTTTGCATTGTTGTACTCACTGTATATATAGTTTTCTTCATTTTTCTTACTTTATTCTACAGTAGTTCGTGTAGATTTTTCCAGGCTTCCATCTATTTATTATATATGTATATTAACTATATATATATATGTATTCGTTTTATGTATGTATATGATGAATAGAGGGAAGCATGGAAAAATATATATATACATATATATAATTTCTCAGAGCACAATAATATTTCATTACCACAATTTGTTTAACTATTCCTCAACTGATGGGTGTCTACTTTACTTCTAATTCTTTGCTATCACAAAAAGTGGTGTCATAAATAGTGAGGACTTTCTTCTTTTCAATTTCTTTCTTGTAGTATAAGTCCAATAATGAAGTCTCTGACTCAAAATGTATGGACATTTTAGTAATCTTATTTACATAATTCCAAATTTCTTTCCAAAATGGTTGTACCATTTTATAGTTCAACCAGAAAATACCCTATCCTTCCATAACCTCTCAAACATTATTTATTTGCATTTTGGGTCATCTTTGCAATTATAAGGTGCAAGGTAAAACCTCAGGGTTATTTTAATGGGCATTTCTCTTATCATTAATTATTTGGAGAATACTCATGTGCTTCACGTAAATACATTGAAACTCTTTTGTTAACTATTAGTTTCTATCTTTTCATCATTTATCAGAATATGACTTTCAATTTTATACACACACATATATATACATACACATCTTTATATTTGTATATATATGTATAAATGTTTTATAACTTGTACATAAAACTATTATCAAAGAAATTTGTGGCAAAGACTTTTCCCAATTTATGACTTCCATTATTATCCTAGGTACATTTATTTTGTCTGTTCAGAAGCTTTTCAGTTTCATGTAAACAAAATTATCAATTTTTTCTCTTGTAATTGTCTCTATCTCTTGTTTAGTAAAGAATTCATCTCTTACCCATAGCTGTGAGAAGTAAAGCATCTGTTTCTCTTCTAGGTTTTTAAAAATTAGAATTTTACATGTTAGAATGGATAGAGTGCTAGGATTGGAGTCAGAAGATTCCTCTTCTTGAGTTCAAATCTGGCCTTTGACACATACTAGCTGCATGACTCTGGAAAGTCATGTAACCCTATTTGCCTCAGTTGTTCACCTATAAAATGAGCTAGAAAAGGAAATGGCAAACTACTTTAGCATCTTTGCCAAGAAAACCCCAAATGGGGTCACAAAGAGTTGGACATGAGTGAAAAGTTACTGAACTACAAATATTCATTTAAGATATATTGTGAAATAAGGTGTAAGGTGGAATTTCTTCCAGATAGCTTGCTAGTTTTCCCAGTAGTTTTTAAGAAATCAAATAAGGAACTTTTCCTTGGTAATTTATATTTTCTATTTTATCAAACACTTGGTTATTAAGTTCCTTTGTTTCTGATTTTGCCCTATCTAGTCTGTTTCATTGATCTCTCTATTTTTTAAACCAATACCATATGGTTTTCATGATTTCTGCTTTTATATAGTATAGCTTCAGGTCTGGAAGTGCTATTCCTTCTCTGCTCTTAGTTCTTCACCCCATTTCCCTTGATATTCTAGATCTTTTGTTTTTCCAGATGAATTTTATTATTTTGTCAAGTTCTATAAAATACACTTGGCAATTTAATTTGAGTATGTCTATATCTATATGTATGGATATGTTGACACACACATATAAACATAGAATATATATATTCATGTACTACTGAGAAATATGCATTTAATATAACCTACATGAAATTTAAATCAATCTGTAGCCAGCAGAGCAGGCTTTCAGATGATGTTCTACATTTTACTAGATCTATTGCATATATTACTAATGTATATTTACTATGAATGGAACCCTAAACTGAATAATTATCCTTATTCTGTTCAATGCTGGTGAAATTTGATGCTATACTGTATAGTTCTGGATGCCAGGCATACCACAACTAATTTTTGCAAAGGACTGCAAAATTCCAAATTCCAAGGAGGAATGTGATAGTAGTTTGAGAACTGGCTCCTTGGGACCTGCATTTCTCTTTGAATTCTGAGAGGGATCTTGAACCATCTTGATCCTGAGTTGTACCTGGAAATTCAAGGAGACACACACAAGTGAGATACAGACTGAGGGAAAATAGTGGGGACTTCAAGAGCTGTGTAGGAATAGCAGTGGGGGCAAACCACTCAAATTTCATGAGCAGAGCTGGAAAGAAAGGGTAGTAAAGGGACAAAAAGCAAAATGAGAAAGTGCTAAAAAGGCTGAGCTATAGAAAAGGAGGAAGGGATTGAGGAAACCATTAGTTGCCTATAAGCCTCTTTTAGAAGAATACTCAAGCTGAAGCTTCTTATTCAAGCACTGAGGGAACTCTTTTCTCAAATTCTTCTCCCTGCATTTGTCTAGTTTCAGACACCGGAAACTACTGTATGTCCTTCTTTTACTTAAATATTTCCTCTATGTTGATTTTTGCTTTAAATATGCAGACAGTAAGAGTTAGGGAGAGATAAACAAATTTAAACTAGGGCAGAGAGCCAAACTTCTGCCTGAAAATTAGGAATTTTCCTATTTGGGGGCTCTGAGCCAGTTATGGTTATACTTTTAATTTTTCTCTGCTCAAAATTCTATAAAATAGCAGAAAAGGGAACTATGTACATCCAAGCGACCATTATCCTGACCAATAAAACTGCCTAAAAACTAATTGTTACAATAAAGTATAGCTCTCTAGAGAAAAAGAGAACAGGGAGAAGAAGACAGTCACAAGTGCTGCCAAATATTCATATTGAAACATATTGAATCTGAGATATAGAAGGTGAGTTTAGCAGTTATTTAACTTATTCATAGCTCCATCTAGGTATTTCTCAAATTATCCCAGAGATGAGTCTGTCATAATTTTAAGAATCTCTCAGGGAAAGAGATTCTAATTCAGTCCTTGGAAACCATTACAATGTTTAAGAATCCTTTGATATTTGAAAAAATGTTACTTTATTTTTATTAATATATTTTGTTTTTCCATTACATTCATTTCCAAATATATTCCTTCACCCTCCTCTACCCAGAGAACTATACATAGTAACAAAGATTAAAGAGATAAGAAAAAATTAGTTCTGCAAAGCTAACCAGCATATTGACTGTTTGACAATGTAGGCAATATTACACATCCATAATCTGTGACATCATAATGAAGGAAAAAAGGCACACTCTCTTCTCTGTGCTAAGCTTCATCTTTTTCAATGATAACTCATATTCTCAATTTCCCCACACTTTGGTAGGCCAGGTAGTAACTTTTGGTAGCAGCATGGTCAACACAGTATTTAATCAATCGTTATCAGATTCTCTGGTGATTTATACACCCAATAGGGGGAAATGCATAAAAATGGTTTTTGACTGATAAGTGAAAGTCAGAGTTTGTATTCATTTCGTAATTCATATTTATAGAGTAATTTAAATTTGAGGCCCTTCCTGTATTTCAGAAAGAGCCCCTTGCCCTTTAAGTATAGCAAAATAAATAGATTTCGGGTGGAATGGGGGATTCTTTCTTTCTTGGAACTCCTTAGTATGGCAGAATCACTTATCTAGCTTTTATTTTTAAGGGAATATTATTTACCTATATCTGTATGTATATATAAATTTACGTATTAATATAAACATCAGAATGCACCTTTTTCATATTGGGTTAGAATATTAGAAAATTAGTATGGCGTTGCTCCAGGATCTGGTCGAGACAGGACTAGTGAAAATATCATAAACTTGTTGCCTTTCCTGCTGAATTATTTTCCATGGCTCAGAACCTAGTGTTCTTTGTGTTTATCCTACATTCCTCTTATTGCAATATAAGTTCAGCTCCTCATGTCTTTCCATTTTTTTCTCATACCAGAGAATGAAGTTTTCACTTTTTTGCTTTCATTTTGTATTATTCCCTGGTTTTCTTTTTCATTTTGTTTTGACTGCCTTGTGCTTTGATCCCTTGAAAATGCTTTTGTATTAAAACTGCTCTGGTCACATATGGCATGTAGAATGGAGGGAAGACTGACTGTCACGCTCTTTGTGGGCTGCAAGCTAAAACTCAAAGGACTTAAAGCCCTTCTCTTTGGCTTTCTTCATACAGAACACTAGAGACACCAGGCAAGGATAAAAGGAATCCAGAATCCCACCAGAAATTTCAATTCCTCCCTCTCGATATGCTAGAGGGCACTTGGATTTAATGTTAAGGATTTACAAAAAACTGGAGCAATTTTCAGGAGAATTCAAGACCCTTTACACCTCCCCCCAAAGACACCCTGAATTACTTACTCAGGAAATTCAGGTACAAAAATTCTCCCCCTCATTTCTTTTAATTATTCAGATAATTATCTCATTTCTTCCTTCCATTTTGTATGTACACAGAATTATATTTCTAAAGAACGTTAATGCTTCCAAAGTTCTTTCATCAAAACAATCTTGTAAGAGTAGGCACACATTTTATGGATAATGAAATGAAGGCTCAGAGGGGTTGCCCAGGGTCTCATAATTAGGAAATGTCAAAGTCAAGTGAATCTTAACAGCTGACATACATAGACCATTTTAAGGTTTACAAGGAATTTTACTTAAATTATCTCATTTAATCATCAGAAAACCCTAAGAGGGATAGGATATTAACCTCATTTTGGAGATGAAGAAACTGAGGATCAAAGAGGGTAAGTGACTTGTCTATGGTCTCATAGCTACGAAGACAGATGTAGGAGTTGAACATAATTTTCTTGAAGCCAGTCTGTGGATTGGGTTAAGTGATTGTTTTCTACTTTTTTAAATCCTTGCCTGAACTCATACTAATTGTTCTAAGGCAGAAGAGCAACAAAGGCTAGGCATTTGGGGTTAAGTGACTTGCCCAGGGTCATACAACTAGGAAGTGTCTGAGGCCACATCTGAACTCAGGTTCTCCTGGCTCTCTATCCACTAGGCCACCTAGCTGCCTCAAGTTAATGATTTTTAAAGCACCTTCCAGCTTGAAATGTACAATACTATGTTGTATATAGTAAAAAGAATATTTCCATTTAGACAGAGGACTTTCTTTTTTTTAAAAACTTTGTTGATGTAGATTCATTATCCTTTTCCTCTCCTTAGGAGGAGAGGCATCACTTATAATAAACAATGAATTAAAATGAAAGAAAAAAATTAAGTGCAAATAACATAACCAGTTGACTGAGTTGGTTATTATTATGCTTATTATTATTAGCAAATGTTTCCATACCATATTAGAGTTATCAGTACATAATTTTGGATGGTAGGACAGAACTTAAGCTGTTAAAATGTCTATTTATTGGAAGTTATATTTTTATTATTGCTAAATCATTCACGAATAGGCTTCCCCAGATGATCTCTGAAATCCCATTCAACATTGATTTTTTTCTGACCCAATCTGACCTTAATGTAAGATACAGACACTTAAATGCCTTTTTATTGTTATTATTTTTTTAGGGATTGAAAAAAGAAAAGATGAACAAAACCCTCTACATTATATCAAAGGGACTTTTATGATTCTCTAAGCATTTGTTGAACTTGGAAATCTAACATTTCATAGGCTGGTTTGTTTAACGTTATTCCCAAAGCATCCAATTTTGCTGTCACACTCAAGGTCTGAAGAATTATAGCTATTTCTTTCTCCTGCCCAGGTGTTATGTAAAAGTAAGCCCTTGAACTTGTTGGTCTTTGTTGGGTGTCGCTTCAATCTAAAGATGAATGATGACCCTGAGCTTCCTGAGCACCAGTGACTGGTTATTTCAGGATTTTCTCCCCAATAGACCTGCCTTATTTTTCTTTTTATCTATTTTAGAGTTGAGAATCGGCAGCAACAGCCCCATCCTCTGACTTTGGGATTGACTAAAAAAAAAAAAATTAAACTTCTTAAGAGAATTGTTTTCCCACCCAAGTTCTTTCTTTAAACTCCTATTTATTAAAACTGTCAAGTGTTTATTTTTTTAATCAATTGACTTTCTCAAAATCTTCTTGATTATTTTTCAGAAAATGACCATTCCGGGCGCAGCTGGGTAGCTCAGTGGATTGAGAGCCAAGCCTAGAGACAGGAGGCTCTAGGTTTAAATCCGGCCTCAGACACTTCCCAGCTGTGTGACCCTGGGCAAGTCACTTGACCCCCATTGCCTACCCTTACTACTCTTCCACCTATAAGTCAATACACAGAAGTTAAGGATTTAAAATAAAAAAAAAAAAAAGAAAATGACCATTCCATTTACATTTTCAAAATCATGGTTTTCATTATCCCCATTTTTCTCTTTTTTAATTTATTTGTTTGTTGGTTATATTAAAATTCCCAGGTATCTCCTTCCCTTCTTGCCCATCCTACACTTGAGAAGACATCATTTGATTTTTATATATACATAGACATATGTATATATAAAATGTCTTTCACATTTCTATTTATCAATTCTTTCTCTGGAGGTGGAAATTAACAAGTTATTCTTCAAACATTAATTCTGTTGCTGTATATAATGTTCTCTTGGTTCTGCACATCTCAACTTTTATTATTTCATGTAGTTCTTTTCACTTTTTAAAAAAGATTTAATCTGCTCATCATTTCTTGTGGTGTAATAGTATTCCATTTACTTTTCCAACAGAGAAACTGAGGCATCAGAGTTAAAAAAAAAAAGAATGTATAGTAGTACATACTATTTGTGGTAAAGGTGAGATTAGAAACCAGAAATCTGCATTCTGTCTATATGATATTGGTTTTCATTTGTCTTTTCCTTTATTAAAACTTCATTAGATTTTAAGGAAAAGTTTCTTGAGCTTTTGTTTCCCTCACCTTAGATGGAGAGTCTTCCCTTATGATAAAGAATGAAAATCAACATATAAATCAAGTATGACATCAGATGCATTGTTTCACACATATTGTCAATTTCAGCAAAAAAGAAAGATGTACTCTCATATCTCTTTTTTGGAGCCAAGCTTGGTCATCATACATCACAGCATTCAATTTCAATTTTATTTTGTTGTTCTTTCCATTTATGTGGTCATAGTCATTGTATATAGAGCTTAGTTGGTTTTATATCACTTCATATCATTTCATATGTCTTCTCATTCTTCTCTATTTGTCATTTTCATTAATATTAAATAGAAGTATTCCATTATATTCATGTACCACAGTTTATTTAGCCATTCTCCAAGTGATGAACATTTGTTCTAGTTCTTTTCTACGACAAATATGATGATATGAATATATTGCTGGGTATGGAATTTTTTCCCTAACTGATCTCTGATGTATAAGGGAAAAAAGGATAAATAGAAGCATTTATTAATCTTTTGCTATGTTCTAGGCATTGTGCTGAGTTCTTTATTTTATTAATAGAATTTATTTACAAGTATGTCAGCACCTGCCTACCCTCCTTGCATCATATAAGGCATCATCTGGGAGACAAATATGTATACATAAATTATGTCTATCATGCTTCCATTTTTCAGTTCATCCTGAGGTAACATTTATAATTTATTATTCAAGTTAAATCTGTAGCTGTGTATAATATTCTCTTGGTTCTACTCATTTTACTGTTATCTGGTATAGTTCTTTACAAGTTTTTAAAAATTAGTCTCTTATTATTTCTTATGGTGCCGTAATCACAATTTGTTTAGCCATTTCCCAACTGATGAGCATCCGCTCAATTTCCAGTTCTTTGCCACTACAAAGAGAGCCATTATAAATATTTTGGAACATATAGGTCCTTTTCCTTTTCCCTTGAAGTCCTTGGGGAACAGATCCAGCAATGTTATTGCTGGGTCTAAGTGTATACATAATTTTATAACTCTCTGGGTGTAATTGCAAATTGGTCTCCAAAATGGTTAGATCTATTCACAGTTTCACAGTGTACCAGTGTTCCCATTTTTCCACATCCCTTTCAACCCTTTTGTCATTTGGTTAATCTGATAAGAGCAAGATGATATCTCAGAACTGTTTTGGTTTGCATTTATCTAATCAGTAGTGATTTAAAGCATTTTTAACATACATATATATGACTTTGCTTTCTTCATCTGAAAATTGGCTTTTCATATCTTTTGCCCATTTATCAATTGAGAAACGGCTCTTACTCTTAAAAATCTGACCAAGTTCTCTAAACATTTTTAGCTATGAGACCTTTGAGAGGCTGTCTATAAATTTTCCCCAAATTTTCTGTTTTCCTGGCAATATTTGTTTTATTTGTACAAAACTTGTTAATTTAATGTTCTCAAAATTATATATTTTATTTCTCACAATCCTTTCCATCTCTTGTTGACTCTTAAATTCATCTCCTATCCATAAGTCTGAAAGGTAACATGCTCCTATTTTTCTAATTTACTTATATCCCCTTTTTATGTCTAGATCATGTGTTCATTTTTATTTTATCTTAGTGAATGATATAATATATTAGCCTATACCTAGTTTCTGCCAAATGACTATCCAGTTGTCCCAACAACTATACAACAGATAGTTACTTATTATCCCTAAAACTTAAATCTAGCCTTATCAAATACAAGGTTACTCTAATCTTTTACTACTCTTTGTTGTATGTTTATCCTGTTCCACTGATTTACCTTCCTATTACTTAGCCAGTATGCTAAGCACTTCACAAATATTAAATCTTTTGATCTTTATAGTAGCAGTGGAAGGAAGCTTGATTGGCTTCCTATTCCCTACACTAAAATGCAAACTCATGATCCTGGCATTCAAGACTTAAGCATCAGGTACGAACTTACATTTCCAAGCTTATTTCAAAGTATAGTTATCCCTTCCGCATCATGGGGGTTAGGGGTATGGCACTCCCATGATCTGGAAAATCTGCATAAATTTTTTTTACCTTATTTTTTGTATCAGGGAAGAATTCCACATATTTTCTTCTTCTTTATGAATTTTAAATGCCTTATTGTAAATTTTGGGTTAAGTATACAGTTCTGAGTTTTTAAGCTTTTTCTGGCCTTTGCATATCATCTGCAGCTTCCACAAAATTCTCCCCAAATTCACATTTGATCTCTTGTGCTGATTTGTGAAATACTGAAAACTTGATGGGAAAAGTTATCATGTGGGAAAGATAATGTGCTCTATACTCTAATCATTTGGACTTCTAGTTGTTTATCCATCTCATTGTGCCCTTTCTAGCCTTTGTATATTTGTACTTTGCCATCACCACTTGGTCTTATAACTCCCTCTCAGCCAGCTCCACTTGTTGAAATTCTTCTTCTCTACTAAGCTAAAGAGCAATCTCCTTCCTAATCTTCCCAAATGAAAACATTGTCTTCCTTTCCTCAAATTAACTATAATAATTGTCTAGACCAGAGATGTTAAACATTACTCAGGAGGGCATGTAGCCCATGATACTCCACAGCATGAACAAACTACATTAAAATGTAAATATAAATATTTTTAAAATAAACAAAAATGCAATAAAGCATAGATAAAATATTTCAAAACTAAGTCAAATTGTACCCACAGGGATCATTATTATGGATTAATGACTTCCATTTCTTTTTGAATTTGACAAAACTGGTCTAGACTGTTCCTTTGACTTTATAGTCTAGTTTTCATTGCACTCTTATGTATAAATCTTATTGTCACTTACCTCTACCTCTCTCATTAAATTGTAGGCTTCTTGAATATAAGGGCTGTGTTGAAATTATAAGCTTCTTGAAGATAAGGGCTGTGTTGGATTTTATCTTTGTTTTCCCAACCTGGAACCCCTGCTGAGGCAGAGGAGCCAGCAGGAGTTGAAACCACCTAGTAGAGGAAAGGGACCCCCGCTGGGTTGGGTGTTGGGTGGGAATTTTACTTACCAGTAGGCAGTAGGGTAGCAATCAGGCTGGAAGGAAAGCAAGCAGGCAGGTTCAGAGTCCCTTCGTGGTCGCCAGAAATGTGTTTTGTAGGTGAAAAGGGGAGGAAGGAAGGATGGGAAAAAGGAAGGGAAAAGGAAGGTAGGAAAGGTAGGAAGCCAGGGTAACCCTCAGCCCCAGTGGGGAAATTTCCCAAGCCCTTCAGAGCAGAATAAAATTAAACTAGACTATAAGGATGTATAACAGGGTTTATTTAGGTTAGGGAAAGAAAGATCTGGGAAAGCTGGGAGTTAGATCTCCAGAAGTTAACTGGGACTAATGCTCTCCAGAGCAAAAGGCTCTCCTAGGTTCTGGGGAAAAGGCACCAAAACCTGCGCCGCTCTCTTCTTTTTGTAACTTTTCTCAGACACCTCCAACAAAGGAAGTGGGATGTGTCTGAGGAAGTTATGATAGAGAGTCGTGGGAGACATCTCCCAGGACTAAGAGCCATTTCAAAACACATATTGATATTAAATAAATGCTTTTTTAATTGCTTCTTTCCCTTTTGTCAATCAACAGTCAACATTTTATTAAATTCTTATTATATACCAGGCACTGTACTAGACACTGGGGATATAAAGAAGGAAAAAACATCCCCTGCTCTCAAGTAGCTCCCAGGCTAATGGGGAAGACTATATGCATGAAACTATATAAAGACAGAATTATTAGAGATAATTAATAGAGGGAAGACACTAGTATTAAGGGAAATACATAAAGGCTTCTTTGGCTGTTGAGATTTTGGTTAGTGCTTTAAAGAAGCTAGGACAACCAAGATGAAGATGAGCAGGCAGAAAATTCTGGGCATGGGGGCCAGCCATTGAAAGTGTTTGGAATTGGGAGATGGTGTGTCTTTTGAGAGAATCATCAAGAAGGCTAGTGTGACTAGATTGAAGAGTATATAGAAGAGAGTAAGATGTAAGAATATTGGAAAGGTGTGGGAATGGGGTGTGGTGGCAGAGGATATAGCTCTTTGAATACTAGATGACCAAACTTCTTGCTGGTTTGCTAAAAGTGGTGAAGACATCTCACCACTCTCAGAAACTGGTGGTGCATAATGATGGATAATGACTGACTAATCTCCAGTCCAAAGCATGCATTGGTAACTGTATACTTCCTACCACCACCCACACAAACAGGAGCCAAATAGGATGGCCCAACTTATCAGGAGGGAACTACACTGAAGCTTAGGTGACATGCAAGTCTGCAAATTCCTAGGGTTGAAAATGGCTTTGGAAGAATCACTGGACTACAATATCTAGCCTGCAATATGAAGAAGAAATGCTAGAGACATTCTGGGAACCTTGCCCAGCTCTTTTATTATTCTGAGTAGTAAAGTTCTATCCTGCCACATGCAAAGCTCAATTTGGCACCTAGAATATGGCAAAGCTTTGTTTAATCACATCCCTTTATCATCTGCTTGGTCCCTTGTCAGGATAACCATTATTAATGATGAGTGACTGAAAATTATGGCAGGTTTGGGTTAGTTGTGATCTTATCACATTTTATCTTGGCTGCAATCATGTTTGTGCTGTTGAAATCCTCCCTTTATTTCCCCAAAATTTAACTCTTAACTCTTATTTCGTTCTTGGGGAGCTAGAAATGCCAAGTCATTTTCTATCAATTTTCTTCTGTCTAATAATTACTGCCCTCAGTACTCATCCCTCTTGCAAAGATAAATAATTTGAGGATTTACTGTTGATTCAATTTGTATTAACAATGGTATAACATCAACATTTTCCTCTGGGCTAAGGTACAAATGACACATATTTTCCATGTAGGGTGTGTGCATGTGTGCATGCATATTCAAGGACTGTTTTCATTAAAACAAAGCAAAACTGACTTCCTGCGTGAATCAGTGTCTTCTTAAACTGGAAAGATTTTTGTTTCTGTCCTTTATGTGTGGGGAACAGGGGAAGGGAAGGAATGTTCAAAGAGGTAAGGGGTGATGTGCCTAAATGGTTTCAATGAGAATTTGAATTAATGGGAGTCACACAAAAGGACTTGAGGATGGGATAAGGAGAGGGATACCTTAGAGTTTGAAAAATGATTTGGCAATAAACAATCAACTATTCATGACAGAGATGATTAGTGTAGAATTGGTAATGTGCTGAGTTGTGTTTTCTTCCTGACTTTGGTGGGCATATAATATATATTTCTTTTATCAAAGTATCATAAATGAATCCCATTGTCAAACTAAACAACACAATACTCATTAACTACTTTTTATCATCCAAATCAAACCCAATGGCATGAGTATGTGAACACTAATGAAAAGGCTAAATTCTAGATCACAAAATGCTAAAGTTGGAAGGGTCCTTGAAGAGTTTCTGGTCCAATGACATCATTTTACAGTTACTATTATTATTATTATTATTATTATTATTATTATTATTATTCCTATTGGCTCCCAGAGGAGCATAGGGCTGCAACCATCTCATGCCAACGGGCTCTGTTCTGGGCAACTTCCACCAACTGGGCATATCTTTGCCAGGTCTGTTTTGGCCTTCCGACTTTTCTCCTCCCTGGTGGGTTCCATATTTTTTTTCATAGCGTCCTGACTGATGGGATACTGAATTGTTCTTTCATTTTACAGTTAGGGAAAGTAAAATTTAGAGAGAATGAGATATTTGTCCATGACCACACATCTAATTAGGTACAGAGCAACTAATAGAATGGAGTACTTTTGACTCCTTGTCCATTTTCCATTGGTCTCTACTATACCACTACCTCTCAAATGATAACTTGTCTAAGTTTATATCTACATAGTAAATTAGCACAGAACCAGGACTAAATCTCAGATCTTCAGGTTCTTAATCTATTTTTTACTGTTTTTTAACCTTTTGTTACCTTCTTTTTAACTAGGCACTATTCCTCTATTGCTTCTTTTATTTTGTTCCCATAACTTAAATTTACAAGTGCATTCCACCCCTGAGGAAAATGGTATTCCAAGGGAAAGGATCATAACTCTAGGAGTTCAGAGACTGAAAGGGAATTTGGAGGGCATTAAGAAATATTCCTCGAACTGGTAGAATGACTAGACATAAAATATTAACTTTAGTGGTAGATACCACTTTAAAATTATTTCTATTGAAACCTCTCAAGAATATAGTCTTGTTCCTGTTTTATTCAACATTAAAAAAAAACAACCTTGTTTTGTCTTCACATTAAAATAAAAGAAATATTCCTTGAAATAGAAATTGGTTTGAACTGAGAAAGAAACCCATACTAGACTGACTATGGAAAGCCTTAAATTTAGGGTCACTTTGAGGTATACCCATCTCCGTGCTTGGACAACATCCCAATAACTAGTAATTAGGGTATCCATCCAGTGGTCTTTGTGCCTCTGAAACATTCAGGTTGGAGGAGATATATTCAGAAAAAAAAGGTATCAGTGAAAAAAGACCCAATTTAAAAATGATTGTTCAATACTGAAATATTTTGTAAATGATTTTAAAAGACTAGAGAGAATGATGGACAAAAAAAGAGATTATCCATGTTCTATCAGTTCTGCTGTTAACTAGTGTGGCCAATGCCATATCATTTAATATTTCTAAGCCTCAATTTCTTCATTTGTCAAATGTAGAAATAATACCTGTTCTGTTTAATTCATTTCTGTACCACTTCAATGAACCATCTATCTGAAGATAATAATCATCCATAATTTCTTGCTCTGGGTTACTCATGTAAATCTTAGGCAAGGAGTTCATCTACTGTGTTTGGCCTACCTTTACATCCCCTGACACTGGGTGCATATAATGAAGCATATAGGTTGTCCATTAGTTATCTTTCCTTCTTCCCATATGACTGGCCAACCATATTTTCCAGTTCTAATCTCTTTCATTACATTTTTACATAGCTTCTCTTGCATAATTCTTGATTGATAATGTATGGTAGCCTATTTGCACACAATATAATCGTCTCCATTGTTCATGGGATCATTCTAACTTAATGTTTTGGCAACTATTCCATTAATAAATGGATGGATGGGAAAATGCTTTTATTAAATATTTACTATGTGCCAAGTGTAGTACCAAGTGCTTTGGATATAAATAAAAGCAAGACAGCTATGTCTTCAAAGAGTTTAAATCTGAATTGGAGAGATGACATATGTAGGGGAAGAATATCAGGGAAGGGAGTCATATTTTGGAATCATTATCAATATCACAAATACACTGAGTGAAACAATAAGGTAAATCTTTGATGTGCCCTTTCCAGAAGCAATTCTCAAAGAGATGTAGAAAGGAGAAAAAATTATGTGTGAACAAGCAGAGAAGAAAATGGTTAGGAGCAAGATGAGGACTTCAAGGCCCTGGTTGTGCAGAAATGAATGGCTTAGATTCTTCCAAGCATAATGGATCAGTTTAGAGGGTCAAGCAACAGCAGAAGAAGGAGTGTCATGGTGAAAAAGTACTCATGATCTTGCAGAATCGCCAGAAGAACAATACTGATAAAAAGATAGTCCTTTGACTCAGAGAGAAGGTGGAGTCATTAAATGTACTGAACAATTTCCTTAAGGCAACCTAACCTGCTCTCTACCTAATTGATTTTGGACTTGAGTTGCTCATTGCCATATTCTAAGATATATGTATCTGTGGACCAATTCTATGGGTTTTCTAACCAAACTGTATATCCTAGTTTGGATGATAAGGATTCTTCATCTACTTGGTTTTTCCCACATGGATAGTTAGGTCGAATTCTTTTGATTATGGATTTCATTTAAGAGGCTTTGCAATTGTCTGTTGCTTATTAAAACGAGCATAATATCATTCTCAGAAAGGAATATTTCAAGTATTCAGACACTATTGGGAATCTTCCTTTGATTTTATCTCAGTGCTGAGCATCCTCCGTGATGATGGCAATCACCTTTAGAGAGGACACATTCTCTTTTTAGAAGCTTACCTAGTATTAGTAACAAAAATATCATAGAACTACATCATTTCTCTTACATTTTTCCAGAAATCTTATGTAATTTTGATTTATGCATGTAAGACATTGCTAGAGGAAAGCCTTTAACATGACTTTTCACTATATTGAATAAAATGAAATTTAAATAGTCAAAATTCAGTAAGATCTTGTATTTTCTTTGAGGCAGATGGTGATGCAATGAATAGTACACACTAGGACCAGAGTCAAAATAGACCTAAGATGAAATTCAGCCTCAGACACTTGCTAGCAGTGTGACCTTGGTCAAGTCACTCACAATCAAGTAACTTTTATTTATCATAAAATAGCACCTTTTATTTATCATACTTATTTATTTATTTATCACAAAATAGCACCCACCTCTCAGGATTGTTATGAGGGTCAAATGAGATACTAGTTGTCAAAAACACTTAGGGCAGTGTCTAACATAAGATAGACAAATGCTTATTCCCTTCTTCCCCTTTTTTCTTACTCTTTCAGTCAATTATGTAACTAAATATTCCTGTTCTATATCATTTATCAAAGTTTCCCTGTGCTTTTCTTATACCTTCATCTAGAACGTTCTGAGTATACATATATGTATATGCATATACATATATAGTATAGTAAATGTAATAATATATTATGGAATTTATAAATAGATAATATAATAATTAAATATAATAAAATGGGTTGACTTGTTAGTAATGTACTCTAGGTCTCATTTTAGGGCTACAACAATGTCTGTAATATCCCTTGCAATCTTTTCACTCTTTTTTTTTCTTTTAGCTACCTTGAAAATTCATCACTCAATACCCTCAGAAACTGGAATAGGAGGCCTAGTATACTTGCACTTTACCATTTCTTCTTCATGTGGAAGAAACAAAAATTATGCTAAAGTCTAGATAGGTAACCTCACTATCATTTATGGTTAAAAGAACTTGTTACAAAAATCTTTATAGAGATTTTCCATTTTTCTGTATAAGGGTCAGGCTGGATTGAGAAAATCAATCAAATTCTCCACTCCATTTCAAGTAAGTGATACCTTAATGAGATGAAAATGTCTCAATTGATTAATCAAAGACTCTAGTCTAAGTGCAGAAAAACTCTTTGATCAATAGAAGTGACACTGCACAGGAAATCTGTATTGTCTGAAGAAACTTGGTCACCCTTGAACATTACCTATAAAATGTCTTTCTATTTTGGGTTGGAATTAATAAGTATGTATTTAGTACCAAGCACCATGTTAAGTGCTTCTCACAAATATCATCTCAGGCGATCCTCATAACAATCCTGAGATGGATGTGCTATCATTATTCTCATTTTATAGTTGAGGAAACTGAGACAGACAGACATTCACTGACTTGCCCAGAGTCATACAGCTAATAAATGTTTGAACTCAGGTCTTCTTTACTCCAGGCTCATCACCCTATCCATTGATGAGAGATTTAAACAAGTGGAAAGGAAAGAATGTTCAAGCTTAACGTCTAAGATGACATAGATTTGAGAGGAGGAAGGACTAGGGCCCCATGCCTTGCCTGGAGGAGGACATCATAAAATGTGGAGGTCCAGTGGACTTCCCATCTTCCCAACAGCATCCTAGCAGTCACAGGCAACAGTGTCTGAATCAGATGTTCAGAACAGGCAGGATGCAATGTGGGAAGGCAGATTCATAGCTTCATAAAAGCCCAGCAGAAAAAGTGACAGCATACCTAAAGAGAAATTCATGAGTACTTACTTCACAGAGGGGGAAAAAAGGACTTACTGTAACCAGAAGCTATGAGTTACCTTTCTGCCACACGTGCTCTCTAAGGTTGAGCCCACTTTGCTCCAGGCTCAAACATACTTGTGGGGCACAAACCACAGCCTTCTGGGAGAATCTTTTAGGTCAGCTTTACTTTCTAGACTACCTCAGAAATTTTCCCTTTCTAAAAACAAATAGAGTCTGGCTGACTAAATGATATCAGCTGATGATTTCTGGAGGAAACATACTAGTGGCGTTTTGGGAGACAAGATCCCCAACTACTCAGTGCCTTAGAGCCCTTGAGGGGATGTGGTAGTGAAACTCTGAGGACCAACTCATCAGTGTGAGTAGAGCTTGAGTTAGTTGCCCTAACACTACATCTATTTGTTTTTATGCCTCCCATTGCAGTTGTAAATGCTCTTCTCAAGTTTTCTTTAAATTTATTTTGCCCTGATCTTCCTCTTACAGTGTCACTGGGATACTGATCGCAACCTTCCACCATCATGTGCTATAAGATGTTACAGATGAGTTCCTCCTTGTTCCTACTCCTAATGGTGCTACCATAGCTCTTTATTTGGTGAGGAGATAAAATAATTGCTTTAAAAGCTTAATTCACAAGGTTATTATGGTGAAATGATATTATATCTATGAAAGTGTTTTAAAAAATACAAATTACTCTCTGAATTTGAGATATTATTATTGCTGTTATTCTTAAAGTCCTACTCTGATTCCTCATCATTGTGTGGGGTGATGCCATGATGAGTCACTAAGAGAGACAGTGTCTAAAGGAGATGATTATACTGCTCTATTCTGCTCTGATTAGAACATATCTAAATTACTGTATTCGGTTCTGGGTGCTACATTTTTGGATAGATTTTGTCATTCTATGGCATGTTCAAACAAGGAGATGACACAGAGTAAGAAGACTATAGTACATGTCCAGTCAAAATAAGTTGAAGGAACTGGAAATGTTTAGTCAAAAGAAGAGAAGACGTGGAGGTGGGGAAGTTGATAGCTGACCTTAAGTATCTGAAGGTTAATCTTGTGGAAGAAGCATTAGACCTATTCTCCTAGATTACAAAAGGCAAAGGAGAGTCTAGGAGAAATGGGTGAAAGTTGCCTAGAAGAACATTTCAGCCAGATGTAAGTAGGAATCTACTGGCAAATGTTTAACAATCAGCCATTAAATTTAATCTGCATTTTTAACATTTTCTTTCTCACTTTCTTAGGTCTAGACAATCAAGAAAATAATAAAATAAGGTATGAATTATAGTGTTTTCTGATTTCTGCAGTGGAAATGCTCACACTGAAAATGTAATTGTCTTTTTGAGCCAAGGAAGCTGTAGCACATGAATGCTTTATATCTAATTGGTTTAAAATTTAGAAGCTTCCCACATTTGGGATGGGCTATCACATGATATAGGGAAGCCCTCTGCATTTGAGTTCTTTAAGTAGAAATTACCTGATTATGACCACCCTGGGGGATTTTCAAGAAGAGATCCCTAATAACATAGGTTTGGACTAGTTGTCCTCTGAAGTATCTTCCAAATCTTAGATTCTATGTTACTTTGACCTTCAGGTTTTAAAGACCCTGTCAATGGATCTCAAGTTCTGGGAGTTCCTAGGTAGTTGGAAAGGTTTTGTGAAACCTTTGGTCCTTGGGTGATGGGATGTTGGCCCAGGCTCTGCTTACCTAAGTTCATAGGGGGCTTTCACTGGAAGATGGACCCCCAGATGAGGAAATAGTAAAAGCCACAGCAACTCATGAAACCTTTGAGTAGAGCATAGAGGTGTTGTGATCTATATTGAAAGAAAATATATCTGTAGTAGTGAAATCTTCTCAAATATCTAATTAATGTTATTTGTCCTACATTAAGGTGTTATGATGTGTAACACTGTCCAGATTTTATACATTTAACTCTCCAGTTTGTCCAATTTTAGAAAATGGCATGAATAAAATGCATTTAACTCATGTGATCACTTTAGTCATGTGACTCTGGGCAAATCAATTAACCCTGTTTGCCTCAGTATCCTCGACTGTAAAATGAGCTGGACAAGGAAATGGCAAACCTAATTTAGTGTAGTTTAGAGTATCAGTTTATAAATCATTTGTGAAATCTTATAGAAGATGATGCTGAAAGATTACGGGTAATACTCAAATGGATCTGTGATCTCATCCATTTGGATGTTCCTTCCAATGGTAAAGATGACAATGAAGCTACTCCTGCCCATTCTATGTGACTTTTGTACCCTCCTCTTAGTTCACCCCAGGAAGTTCACTCAACAAGCAAAGGTCTCCCTCATTTTCTTCTGCATTTCAGGAATCCCAGTGGAGCATTTAGGGTATCATTTCATATCCTTGCTACATGACTAGTCCATTTTCTCTTTCTATTTACACATTTCTCTAATGAAATCTTTTACCTTTGTCTTATTTGAAGTTCCTGGTAAGTTAAATATCACAATCTGCCTTCCTACTGCACTCTATGTGATACTCATTTTCAAATTTTTGAAATATTACATATATTATGAAATTGAAAATTGAAAAATGAAATGAATGCATTAAAATTACAAGAACCTATAGATGAAAAGGAATTATGAAAAGTGTGGAAAGAGACAACTCTTTTTGTATTTAAGGATACAACTGCAATGACAAAAAAAAAAAAACAAACCAAAAACAGAGGAAAATGTAAAAGATCTTCCAAGATTTTTACAACAAACTCTTCTCCATCAACAGCAGTATTGCCCATACATTTGGCCTTTAAAACTACAATCTCACTTGTGCTGTATAGGAAAATAGAAATAGTGCTAAAGAAAAAAAAGTAAACAGCAAGAACAGAACAAATATATATAGAAGATGCTGGTGTTAATGCTGTGGTGACCTCATCATCATCATTGTAATCATCATCATCATCATAGCTAGCTTTTATATATAGTTCCTACCACATGCCAGGCCCTGTGGTCAGTGCTTTACACATATTATTTTTTTTAAACCCTTTCCTTCCATCTTGGAGTCAATACTGTGTATTGGCTCCAAGGTAGAAGAGTGGTAAGGGTAGGCAATGGGGGTCAAATGACTTGCCCAAGGTCACACAGCTGGGAAGTGTCTGAGGTCAGATTTGAACCTAGGACCTCCTATCTCTAGGCCTGACTCTCAATTCACTGAGCTACCCAGCTGCCCCTTTACACGTATTATTTTATTTGATCTTCACAACAATTCTGGGAGATAAGGTCAATTATTATCCCCATTTTATAGGTAAGTAAACTGAGACACACAACATTAAGTGATTTATCCAAGGTCACAATAGAAGTAAGCATCTGAAGCTGAATTTGAACTCAGGTCTTTTTAACTCCAAGACCATGCTCTGACCACTCTAGACACTTTACTGCTTCCCTTTTAAGGAAAGTGAGACTGAATCTCATTAAAACGGAAAGTGTAAAGGATGCTAAATGTTTGCTAAGAAGTCACATATGCTAGTTATTTTTATCAGTAAAATGTTAAAAATTACTGATACCTATACCTATTTTTCATTTCTTCAAAATCTTCATGAGAATAATCTATACATATGACAAGGGGTATCTTCAATGAAAATATAAAAGAAGAACAGACTGACTTTTGAAATTGATATTCTTCAGTAGACCATTACAATAAAACAAGTGAATAATTATGCTTTACTTATTTTTTGGTGACTAAAAAATATTTTGATTTGGTAGAGTAAGATGTTACATTGAAGAGTAGTATAGTGAATAGAGCACTGGGCCTGGAGTCAGGAAGACTTCAGTTCAAATTTGGCCGCAGACACTTACTAGATGTGTGACACTTGGGGAAGGCAGTTTCCTCAATTATAAAATGGTAATAATAAGAGCATCTACTTCCCAGGATTGTGAGAATCAAATGAGATAATAATTGCATAGCACTTAGCATAGTGCTGGGAACATGCTTTCTCTCTCTCTCTCTCTCTCTCTCTCTCTCTCTCTCTCTCTCTCTCTCTCTCTCT